>NC_090730.1:40424580-40439580 GCF_036898095.1 Palaemon carinicauda
GTAAGAGTGATCAAGGGTGTGGGGGTTGTGTTTTGTATACATCCCGCTACATAAATTTGGCGCCCGAACACGGACGACTGTTGAAGGTGGGATTGAAACTGGACTGTTGGACAAGGGTAAATAGGTTTTGGAATTACTTGAAATATTAATGGTATCGAAATGGAAGAACTGGAAGAACAGTTGTATATTTTAAAGGAGGAATCGCGGTTGTCTAATGAGCGAGAGGAGAGGTTGTTGTTGGAGAATGCGAGGTTAAGTAGTGAGAATGAGGAGATGCAAAGGAAACTTAAGGAACTTCAGGGAACTGTAGAGAGAGTGGAAGAGGGTGTTGAGATGAGGATGCGAGAAAATGAGAAACGAATGGAAGCTATGATAGGGCAAGTCATGGGGATGATGAAAACAGTCATGGGTGAAGGTGCAGTCGGAGGAGTGGCTTCTGCTTCTGGTAACGGGTTGATGGTGGAAGAGGATAGGGTAAGTGATAATGGGGAAGGTAGTGATAGTGATATTGAAAGTAAAGGGCCTAGACATAGTAAGATTGGAACGAAGGGTGATAGGAAGAAGGAGAAGAAAGGTAAAGATAATGTGAAGAAAGAAAAGAAGAAAGGTCAGGGTGTGAGTGAGGATGATCATGATTGGGTGAAGGTGGTAAATAAGAAAAAGGGTAAGAAGGGAATAGTTAAAGATAGGACTTTGAGTGTAGAACTAGATTCATTGTATTCAAATGAAGAAGAAGGCAACAAGAAGGGAGTAGACAGTGAAGATAGTAGTGAGAATGAAGTAGAGGAAGTTTGTAAGACAGTGTTTATGAGAGAGGTTCCTAGGTGTGCAAGTTTTAATGAACATAGCAGTAGGGATGTATATGACTTCTTTAGGGAATATGAAAAGTTTTGTCAGGCTAAGTATGGGGATAGTAAGAGAGTTTGGGCTAGGGAGTTGGGAGAATTTTTGTCAGGATATTTGTTGACGATGTATGGGGTGATAATGAGTGTAGGAGAGGTTGAGTATGAAAGTGTAAAGAATAGGATAATTGAACAGGTAAAACGTATGAAAGGTAGTGTTAGGTATAAGCGAAAAAATGATTTTGATGAAGCACGAATGAAGGTGGGTGAAGCAATCTCGATGTATGTATGTCGGTTAGAAACATTGGCTAGAAAGAAGTATGGGGACGAAGGAATAAATGAAAATAAGGAACTAATGAAGAAGTTTTTGGGTACAGTACCAGAGAGTGTGTGTGAGTTTATTAATTTGAAACGGAAGGAGAAAATGAGGTGGACTAGAGAGAGATTGACTTGGGATGATATTTTAGAGATAGTTGAGGATTACGAGTTGGATAGGTGTATGAAAGAAAGTAAATCTGTGAGTGTAAGAACTGGAATGGAGGAATGTGTGCCAGAATTTGGTAGTTTTAGAGATGCTGTTATGAGAGGGCCAATGAGGGCAGCTGATAGTGTAATAGATAGAAGTGTTAGGGTGAGTAATGTAGGAATACCTATGCCGAGAAATGATGGGTTTAGACAGGGAAATAAAGTTTGGAGAGATAGAAGTGCTAGTACGCAGCAAGTTAGGTTAGGTAGTGGTATCCGTGAAGAGAGGTGTTATAGGTGTGGGAAGGTAGGACATAAAAAGAACGAGTGTAGATGGGCATTAGGAGCATGTTTCGGGTGTGGAGAGACAGGGCATCGTATTAGCGACTGTAAGAAAGAGAAAGTGGTTAAGTGTTATCGGTGTGGTATGACTGGACACATAGCGAGTGGATGCCGTAATAATCGTATGAATGTAATTTGTGGTAATTGTGGTAAGGATGGTCATTATGCTAGAATGTGCAAGGAGCCGCGGGGTAAGTGTACTGAATGTGGTGCAGATGGGCATGTAGCTAGGGTTTGTAGAAAGAAGGGATCAAGTCAGCCAGGATGTTCGGGAAACTAATTCATCAGAGGGTTCAGCTGGGTGAGTCCTCGTGTGTGTGGGGAGTGAATGTGATGCATGTTCGTGAGGGTTTGTTGCATGAAGATGTGATGGGAGAAAGAGCACATGATTGCATGAGTGTGAAAATGATTTTTAATGGTGTAGAGTTGGTTGGTTTGATTGATACTGGTTGTGGTGTCAATTTAATGTTTAGGAATGCATATGATAAGGTAAAAGAGGTTTGTGAATTTAAGGGATGTAAGGGTGAAGTAAAAGGTATTGGTAATTTGCGTATGCCTGTGCAAGGGAAGTTGCGGGAAAATGTTATGATTGGGGGGCTGATGATGGAGGATAATGATTTTTACGTGGTTGAGGGAGCGAATGAGAAATATGACGTACTGCTTGGGTATAAATTTCTGAAAAAATGTGGTATGATTGTACATCCAAGTGTGAATATGATTGAAATAAAGGTTAAAGGTAATATTTGTGGGGAATTTTATTTAAAGGAAGACGGCAGAGTGAGTACGAAGGTGTGGAAGGGAGTGCCATTGGTAGCAAGGGAAGGTGTAAAGTTATCGGGTAAGAAAGGTGAGGTTATTAGTGTAAAAGTTGCATGGCCGAGCAGTCTGGGAATTTCAAATAGTGACGAGGATGAATATGTAGTGGAAGGTATGGAAGCAGGTAATTTGGTGAAAACGAGTGCGTATATATATGATGGTGTTATGAATATGCAGGAACCCAAGGTGTATGTAAGGTTGTTGCCGAGTGTTAGGAGGAAGAGAATACGTGGAATACGTGAGGGCGATTGCATGGGATGTATGTATACACTGATTGATGTAGAGGATGGAAGATATGTTAAGGCGAGACAGGTGATGTCTGGTAAGGTAAAGAACGATGACGATTGGGATTACGATACGTTGAAAGGAAGAATTAAGTTAGATGAGAGTATAAGTGAGGTCGAAAGGGAACGATTGCTTAAGATGTTATGGGATAAGCGGAGAGTTATGAGTCTCGGTGACGATGATTGTGGGGGGTCGGACCTGCCAGAATTTAAAATAGTTCTCAGTGAAGATACCCCCATATATCAGCGTCCCAGGCATTTTTCTCCGCCTATTGCCAAGGAGATAGAGGAGCAGTGTCAGGAATTAGAGCGTATGGGTGTAATAGAAAGGAGTGAGAGTGCCTGGAATAGCCCTATTGTCCCTGTACGAAAGCCTGATGGAAGTTTACGTATGTGTATTGATTATAGGAAGGTGAATGAGGTGACTGTTAAAGAACGTTTTCCAATGAATGTGGTGTCTGATTGTGTTTATAAGATGCATGGAATGAAAGTTTTTACTAAATTAGATTTGGTGCGGGGCTATTATCAGATGCCTCTGGCAGAGGGGAGCAGGCCCATTACCGCATTTTCAAGTACAAATTGTCACTACCAATTTAAAAGGTTGAGTTTTGGTCTTGCTAATGCGCCTGCTGCCTTCCAAAGAGCGATGAATGTTGTATTGGCTGGTTTCGATCGACAGAAGGTGACTGTTTTTATAGATGATATTCTGATTGCGAGCGAGACTGTTGAGGAACATATGCGGTTGCTTGAGGCAGTGTTGATGCGGTTAATTGAAGTTGGTGTGAAAATTAAGCTTGAGAAGTGTACATGGTTGTCCAGGGAGGTGGAATTTCTTGGGCATGTAGTGGGTGAATCTGGTATAAGGAAGAGTGACAAATTTGTGAATAAGGTGCGAGAATTTCCACGTCCCCGGACTGTGCATGAGTTGCGAGGTTTTCTTGGTTTGGTTGAGTTTGGGCGCAAGTTTGTTAGAGATTGTTCAGGTATAGGGAAGCCTTTGAATGAAAGGACGGGTAAAAGGAATAGTACAAAATTAAAATGGGATGATCGGATGATAGAAGCGTTTGAAAGGTTGAAGGAAGAGGCCGCAAAAGACGTCACTTTGGCATTTCCGGACTACAGTGAAAATGCGAATATGCTAGAGTTGTATACGGATGCGAGTGGGGTTAGTATGGGTGGTTGTTTGGTTCAAATGCAGAGAGTAAATGGAGAAGAGCAATTGAGAGTAATAGCGTATGTTAGTAAAGCGTTTAATAAAGCTGAGCGGAAGTATTCGACGATTGACAGGGAATTGGCTGCAATACGATTTTGTGTGAAAGCATTGAAAGTATTTTTGTATGGTGTAAAATTCATTGTGCGTACTGACCATCAGCCCCTAGTGTACATGATAAGGAAAGAGTGTGTGAATGCAAGGGTTGCTAGGACCATAGAGGATCTGAATGAATTTGATTTTAGGTTAGAATATGTACCGGGAAATAAGAATGTGATAGCGGATGCGATGTCGAGGATGCATGGGAGGATGGAAGATAAAGAGAGTAATCGGAATTCTGAAAGGTTGCCTGAAGGTTTAGTTGTGGAGCAGAGTTGTGAAGGGGAAGATATGGTGTATAAGTGTATCCTAATGGGTTTAAGTAAGTTAATACAAGAAGGGTTAGATACGGAAATACCAGGTAGCGTAAGCGAGCTTAAAAGAAGGGTGATGAATGAAGTGTCAAAAGAAATGGTATATGAGGAGGAGAGTAGTGTACTAGAAGGGGAAGTATTATCAAAGATATTAATGGTGGTAAGTATGTTGTATGGTGTAACTGTGTATTTGTATTTTGGATGGAATCGACCGATGGAATTTAGGGCATGTAAGGAGAATGATAGGGAATATATTTTGAGGATTCAATGTAAGGAGGAATGTTGCAAATTGTTGAGCGAGAAGGATAATGGTGCAAGTGACCTTAATCTAAGATATGGGGGTATAGAGGACAGTGAACATGATGATGAACATATTGGTGAAGTGAGTGACAGAATTGAAAGGAGAGTAAATGTATGTATGCATGGTGTAAAAGGAAGGATGATGACGTATGTGAATATAAATGAGAATGAATATTGTAGTTTAATTGATACGGGTGCTCAAGTGTCATTAGTAAATGAGTCGGTTATCAGGGAAATTGAGAGGTACAATTGGGAAGTGAAAAGACAGTGTACGAGTGTGAGAATTCATGGAATAGGTCAGGGAAGTTTACTTGTTTGGGAAGAAGTGAGGTTGAAGGTGAAACTAGGGAGTATGGAAGTTGAACATAATTTTATTGTAATGGGAGAGAATGAAATGCCTAGTTGTTTTTTGATGGGAATAGATTTTTTGAGGTTGCACCATGTGTCAGTTGATGTTGGTAAGGGTTTGCTTTCAAAGAATGGCTGTAAGGTAATAGTAATCGAGGATAATAGTGTATTCATGGCGAATTTTGTTGGCATGATTGATATTGTAAAGAGTGAAGATGATTTGTTAAGCAAAGAAGAGGTGGAAGAAATGCAAGGTGAATGTTTCGAAATAAATCGATTACGTGAATGTATTTTAAATGGTATTAGGGTGGAAGAATGGCCGTGTGATTTGGAAGCGTATAAGAAAGTTGTTAAAAGATTTATTGTTTGTAAGAATATTGTGTATTTTTTGCATAGGGGAATGGATGAAGATATATATATTCCTGTATTTCCAATGCATGCAGCTGTAAGTATGTGTATGGTAGTGCATGACAGGTATGGGCATATGGGGAAGAATAAATTGTGGGAATGCATGCGAGAGAGGTTGTTTACGCCTGGGTTGAGTCAAATTTGTAAGGATGTAGCGACTACTTGTGAGGATTGTCAGAAGGGGAAGTATCAGAGCATGCATGCAAGTCCGCCTATTTTGAGGTTACGTATGAAAGAGCCATTTGAGATGTTTGTGATTGATTGTGTTTCGTTGCCTGTGACTGCGAGAAGACATGTGGGAATGATTGTCATGGTCGATCATATGAGCAAGTTTGCGTATGCCGTACCCATCAAGAATAAAAGAAGTGAGACTGTAGCGAGAATGGTAAGTCAAGTGATGTTGCCGATGAGTGTGTGTAAGCCTGCGAAAATGTTAAGTGACAATGGTCCGGAGTTTGTTGGATGGGAGTTTGAGCAGATGTTGAGAGAATGGGGCATTGAACATGTGTATTTGACTCCGTATATGCCAAGTGCGAATGGTTTGGCTGAAAGGACTGTAAGAACTTTGACAGAAATTTTGCGGATGATGAGTACATGTGATAATGATTGGGATTTATATGTTGGGCGTGCGTTGTGGGCGTATAATGCGACGGTGCACAAGAGTACTGGTATGTCTCCGTGTAAGTTTGTGTTGAATTTTGAAAAGATAGTAAGACCGAGATTGAGTGTGTCCGAGAATGATAGAGATGTTTGGAAGAAAGCAAATGAGAGATTTGAAAGCTACAAAGTGGGAGAGAAAGTGTTAAAAGAAGTAATTGAAAAAGGAAGAATGAATGTCAATAAGGTACGTGATAAGTTTGAAGGTCCATATGAGGTGTTAGATGTTGGTTCTAGTGGGTTGAGTTATGTTTTAGGTAAAGTAAGTGTGGATGGTAGTGTGGAAAAGGTTAGGGCACACCACAATCAGTTGCGGAAATGGAAGGAGGTACCAAGATATATTCAGGAGAATGGTATGAATAAATGGCTGAAAACGAACAAGTATGAACCGAGTATGTGTGAGGCATTAGGTTTAGAAGATAAGCAATTGGTGTTAGTAGAGTATGGAAAGAAAAAGAAGTCTGAGAATTTTACTGGGGGTAAAAGACGGGAAAATTTTGTAGTTGTAGGCGGGAATCAGAATAAGCAGGACAAGGGTGTAAATGTACAGGTGAGTATGGAAGATAAATGTATTAATACAGATGAAACTTGGATGAGTATGAATGATACTTATAGTGTGTGTGGTTTTTCGTTAGATGAGGCAAGAGAACGTATGACGGACACGAGAATGAAAGATAGGAGAATGATAAGCAGTATGAATGATTCTTTTGTTAAAGTAGAAAATGGTTTAGATGTAATGGATGAATTGTTGACAAAAATTAGTGGGATTTTCGGGCCAGATGAAACTGAGGTAGATGAAATAGTGAATGATATCTTAGACGAGCAGAGCATAGACGGGAATCGTAATAGTACGTTGAATGAAAACGACATGGAAGAAGTGAATGAGGGAGTGCAGGTATATGAAGGCCCAGTTACCCGAAGCCGAGGCCCTGTTCCTGATTGCGACTGGATAATGAGAAAATAGGTAAGTGTTGTGTGAGGATTTGGCAAAGTAAGGGGGGAGGAATGTGGAGGATTAATTTTATTTTAATTTATTTTTTTTGTTTGCCAAATCAAGAGAGAGAGAGAGTGTGAGTGTGTTTAAGTTTTGTCAGCGAGAGAGAGAGAGAGAGAGAGAGAGAGAGAGAGAGAGAGAGAGAGAGAGAGAGAGAGAGAGAGAGAGAGTGTTTACAGTATTGGCTTTAGTTTTGTCACACAGAGAGAGAGAGAGAGAGAGAGAGAGAGAGAGAGAGTTGTTTTAGTATTGTTAAATAGAGACATTTTATTTGCTTTAGCTTTGTCATTAGAGAGAGAGAGAGAGAGAGAGTGTGTGTGTGTGTGTGTGAGCGAGTGTTTATTTACTTAAGTTTGTCAAACCGCAAGAAAGAAAGAAAGAGTGTTTATTTGCTTTAGTTTCGTCAGAGAGAGAGAGAGAGAATTTCATTTGCTTTCGTTTTGTTAGATCGCGCGTGCGCAAGAGAGTATGTGTGTATGTGCGTTTGTGTGTGCGTGTTTTGTGTGTCCGCGGTGCGCGCCGAAGAAAAAGGGTAATTAGCGAATGATTGTTTGAAGTTGGAAAGATTGTTGGTATAATTGAGGTTGTTTGTTTACCTTTTTAGCTAGGATAGGGTGGTGATGAATGTCTTGGGCGAAAGCATTGGATATCGAACGATAGTAGGAGTCGGCTGTGTATTTTTTTTGCTCTTCGAAAGCCGGCTGTGAAGCTTTTTTTTATATTCTGAGTAAGTACTGTTTTTATTTATTTTTGTTAGGCGCGTTCATGAGTGATAGAAAGTTTATTGTTTATCTTTGATTATGGTGCGATAGTTAAGTTAGTTAGGAGTGTTCATAAGTGTTTTTTTTATTTTGGCAGGCCGCGATTCCTCCTTTGGAGAGACCGAATTTTGAAATTGGATTATTGTTGATGACCTGGCCTGTATACGATTTTTTTTGGACTGTTTTATTGGATTGCTGAACTGTTGATGACCTGGCCTGTATACGATTTTTTTTGGACTTTTATTGGATTGCTGAACTGTTGATGACCTAGGCCTGTGAATTGAGATTACTGATAATAATGATGTTTATGATGATGATTATGATTAGAAGGACCACCCCAATCACTGAGACAGTTATGGCAAATGGCCACCGAGTGGATTGTTGACTACAAAGCTGTGGTAGTGGTCTGCAAAAGACAGTTGGCAGTGTGTGGACGACTGTTCCATAAAATATATATACGTACATATTTTGGTGTTGGTGGTGTGAGGTTAATGTTAAGTTTTGATAGTTTTTTTTTGGTTTATTTGAATGGTGTTTATTGTATATTTAGTGTTAAGTTTTGGATGCAGTTGATTCTAGTTTTAAGTGTAAGTTTTTGAGAATATAGTTTTAAGGCTATGTTTTGTTTTCATTCTCCTTCTGTCCAAGAGTCTAGTTTAAAGTAAAGTAAGGGGAAAGTTTGTGTTGTGGGATATTTTGGAAGTAAGAGTGATCAAGGGTGTGGGGGTTGTGTTTTGTATACATCCCGCTACAATATAGGGCGAATAAAACGCAAATACATTTTATGTATTTATTTCTATGGACAAAAATAAATACCGCGATTAATGTAAAATAAATAGAATCTTTTACATAGTCAACATCAATATATATATATATATATATATATATATATATATATATATATATATATATATATATATATATATATATATATATATATATATATATATATATATATATATACATATATATATATATATATATATATTTAACCTGTAAGGGAAGAAATATATATTAGTAAAACGTAGTTGCCACTCATTATTGTGAAATTGTAAATTTGATTTCACTCAGATGTAGAATGTTTAACACTGTGTATGAATGTTCACCCGGCACTGGTGTTATTGGTTAGATTTTATACCTATATAGAACAGTTCTAGAATCACCATAGTGATTCTCATTAAAAGGTATTACACTCAAAGGTGCTAATACCTCTTCACCCTTTGTACTGTTAAGTCCCAAACAGTTCACTGTTCATCGCAGCACTCGATGACAGGTTTTATAACACTACCTGCCGCCACCAGAAAGTGTCTTATTTCTTGCACTTGCTTCACGTAATATTTATAGAAGACTCTAGAGGATTTCCAACCCGTATATGAGCTGAGTCTATCAAAGTCCATATGCTGAAAGAGGTTCAGCAAGGAAGCAGTTTTTCTAGGATCATGACCTGCGGGTGTACTGTCAGCATCCGCTCTGTGAATAAAGTAGGTGAGTTTTGCCCTCAGTTGTTTAAGGATTGAGATTGATCCTGAGGTTTTGCGTATGAAGAGCTGTCCTTCCTTGAAGTCTGAAGTTCTTCGTAGATAGACCTTCAGACACTACTGGACATAGAGAGACATCATCCTTCAGAGGGCAGATTCTCCAAGGACCCCACCTTTTGGTGGGAAGCTTGTTTTTGGCGAGAGAGGTAGGCTCAGGAAAAGCTTCAGTTCTCCCTCTTCTGTGAATTGAATATGGTTCTTGTCTCTTGATAACGCCACTATTTCACTAAGTCTAGCCCCTGAGGCTATAGCGAACAAGAATATCACTTTTTCTGTTAGATCCTTTATGGAACAATCATCATTGTTCAAGTTTGAAGCGTATTGCAAGACTGTCCAAAGACCATGATATGGGCTTTGGAGGGGTTGCTGCTTTAAGTCTAGCACATGCTTTTGAAATCTTATTGAAGATTTCATTTGACAGGTCCACCTGGAAGGCGTAGAGAAAGGTCTAGACAAAGCTGACTTACACGTAGTTATCGTGGTGGAGACTAGGCCTTGTTCATGAAGGTGAATGAAGAAGTACAGGCAGAAGTCTATCAAGATTTTTGCTGACCTGTTTGCTTTGACAAAAGAGACCCACTTCTTCCAAGACAATTCATATTGTCTTCTGGTTGACGATGTCTTGTATTTTTATAGAAAGTTGATGTTGTCTCATGAGATCCCAAATCTTTTCTTGGCTGCTAAGACGAGAAAATCATGAGATGCAGGTTTCGGGTTCTCAACGATGAATCGTAGACAGTCGACTTCTGAACCAGTTGGGATAGAGCTGGGTTTGGTAGAGGAAACAGCCTCAGCCTCAGTTCTATGAATAGAGGGAACCAATTGCTCTTGGGCCATTTGGGGGCCACTACTGCTGCGGTCCTTTTGAAGGATCTCAGCTTATTGAGGACCTTCAGGAGGAGATTTGTTGGAGGGAACAGATACATAGGATTCCATCTGTTCCAATCGAGGTGCATGGTGTCCATCGCTTCCTCCCGAGGGTCCTCGTATTGGGCTACATATCGAGGTAGTTTCTTGTTGTCGCTTGTTACGAAGAGGTCGATCTGCAGTTCTGGAACTTTTTCCAAGATGAAGGAGAATGAGTCTGCATCTAGGGACTATTCTGGCTATCAGTTTTCACCTGAATAGAGCGTACGCCATCACATTGCGGAACCCTTGTAGGTGAACTGCTGATAAGTGCCATCTTTTCTTTCTGGCCAAGCGAAAGATGGCCAACATCATGTGATTGATGTAGGGAGATCTCGAGCCTTGTCAGGTCAGACATTTCACTATCACCTCGCTTTCCAAGACCAACTTGTTGTGGGCTGCTCTGTGAGGGGATAGTTTCTTCAACATCAGAAAGACTGCCATGGCTTCCAGAATGTTGATGTGAAAGGCCTTGAACTGGTGTGACCAGTTCCCTTGTACTTTCCTTTGATGGGAAAGTCCTCCCCATCCTTCCTGTGAGGCATCCGTGTGGATGACTACTGCCAGTTGAGGTGGTTGTAAGGGAATTGTCCTTGCTAGACTCTTGACCTTCGACCACGGCCTCAGAAGTGATTGCAGCAAGGTCGGTGTAAATCTCTGTTGATCTCTTCAAGCGTTTGATGCATATTTTCCCCAGACTACTGACACATCCTTTAGTTGTGCTCTCAGCACTGGGTCTGTTACTGTTGCGAACTGGAGAGAGCGCAGTACTCTTTCCTTTTGGTGTCTTGAAATCTTGTTGGATTTCAGTAGTCTCTTGACAGAACCCACAATCTCTCTCCTCTTCTTCGGTGGAATGGAGAGGCAGTGTGACTGCAAGTTCCAAAGGATTCCCAACCATTGAAACTCTTTAGCTGGAAAGAGGCGAGACTTCTTGTAGTTGATCTTGAAGCTCAGATGGTCCAGGAACTGGATCAACTTCTGGGCTGCCTGCAGACAAGCAGTTTTGGATGCTGCCCACACCAGCCAGTCGTCCAGGTATGCTGCTATCTGAATGCCTTCTAAGCATAGCTGTTGTAAGACTGTGTCTGCAAGTTTTGTGAATATCCTTGGGGCTATGTTTAGTCCCAAGGGCATGGCTGTGAAGACATACTTTTTCTTCTGTAACTTGAATCCTAGGTAGGAGGAAAGGGGGCGGCTGACTGGAAGGTGCCAGTGAGCGTCTGCTAGGTCTATTGAGACTGTGTATGCCCCTTTCGGTAACAGAGTCCTTATGTGTTGTAAGTTTACCATCCGGAACTTGTTGTTCTCGATGAAATTTTTGAATGGAAACAAGCCTAGAATGACTCTGAGTTTGTCCGAGTCTTTCATAGGGACATAAAACAGCCTTCCCTGGAATTTGATGGGCTTTGCTTTCCTTATGATCTTCTTGTTCAAAAGTTCTAAGGTATATTCCTCCAATAAGCGGGTGGAGTGTTAAAAAAAATTGAGGAAAGGAAGGTGGAGCTCTGTTCCATTTCCATCCTAATCCATTCTTGATTAGGCAGTGGGCCCAGGGATCGAAGGTCCAACGATCCCAAAAGTGGGAGAGCCTTCCTCCTACCTGGAGCATCTTATTGCTTGGATCGTCTGGAGGGTATGTTACCCTGACCACGTCCTCCTCTACCCTTTGGGGGGTTGCTTGAGGAACCACTACCTTTTGGGCGAAAGGTAGTGGTGTGCCTCTCAAAGCCTGGTGACTGGGCCACTAAATGCTGAGGCACCATCTGGAAAGTGGTTTGCGGTTGGACAACAATTTTGGGCACTATGGTCATGGTAACAGTGGGATGTTGCGCAGGTCTATGGGCAACTAGTTGCTTTTTTGTCTTCCTATTCTTGGGTTAGGGACCAGCATCAGAGGATGATTTCCTTTTGGAAGACATGCTCCACTTTTGGAGAAGGTTCCTATTCACCGTGGCGGCTTTAGCAACTACCTCTTGGACTACTTCCTTTGGGAAGAGGTCCTAGCCCCAGATACACGAAGTGATCAGCTTCCTAGGCTCGTGTTAGACCATTGCATTGACAAACACGTACTCTCTACAGGCCCCCCTGGCCTTCACAAAAGTATCCATGTCCTTCACTATTGTAACCATATGCATCTTGGCTAGGACCGTGTACATATCTGGAGTGCTTGAAAAGCCTGCACACATATCCATGCAGTTCTGGAGGATCAGAGAGGCGGTAGTCTCTCTTTTTTTCCTGTTCTCTTCGCAGGAGGAAGTCTAACAACTTCGACAGGTTCTCGTTTAACTGCTGTCCTGCGATATCTGGATCCAACTTCGAGATTGAGAAGGTTAGATGGACCTCGTTCCAGTCCTTCTCGCACGTAGGCAGGGCTAGAGACAATGGTCTACACTCCTCTAGCATAGGGCATTGTTTGCCCGCATCAACTGCTTTTAGTATGCAGTGGAAAGCTTTAATTGTGAGTGGAAAAGGTCGGGAGGAAGGAGCAAGGTAAGTAGGGTTCCTCTTGCTCAAAGCAGAAACCTTCAAATTTGTGTATCCTGTTTTCTTCAAGCTACTCGTCAAGAGAGCCTGTGCCTAGTCATGATCGAAGACTATGACCTCCTAAGGTTCCGTGTCTTCTTTAGACGCAGGTTCGTTCTTCAACCTGATGAAGTACTCCAGGTAAGCCGCAAAGTTCGGCCAGAATTGGAGATCGTCGATGGGTATGGCCCCTATCATCTCCGAGACATAGATTTTCCCATTCATCGTGGGCATGAACTCTGCATACTTTCAGGGGTTGGTTTCTGAGCATTGGGGTAAGTCAGAGACTCTGGGCCGCTTGTGGGAGCCAAGAGAAGCGGACGCTCGATGTACTTCCCAGACTTCCTTTCTCATCTCCTGCTGTTCCTTGTGCATAGTTTCCATCATCCGCTGGATCTGCGCCATAAACGCTTGGCTATTGGGGAACGGCGGTTCTGGTTGAGAAGTTGAGGCTGAAGAGGTTGACGTCACAGGTTGATAAACCGTCACAGACAGTAGAGGGTCTTCCGTCTCTGTCTATCCGGATTCTTCTTCCTCCTCGGGTGGCTGGGCCACCTCTTCTTCAGGATCTTCTTGAAGGAGATCCTTCTCGGTATCCTATGATCCCTCTGACATTCTTTCCTGATGGATGTCCATGCCTTCCTAAGCCTTAATTATGTCAGCCTCAATCGAGAATTGTATGCAGGGAGGCTTGACTAGTACCTGAGGCACAACCGCGTCGGATGTTGCCTTAGAGAACAGAAGGCTTCTGATCGATTCGCTTGGTAGGTAAGGTCCTGGAGAGTTCTTCTGGAACCCTCTTACCCACTTTTGAAGCGTTTCCCTCGCAATATCCCTAGATTCCGAAGTCTTGGGATCACCGAAACCCTCGGATATCAAGGCCGAGCAGACGATGCAACCCTTCGGGTCCCAATACCTCAGGGTTTCAGTTGTGATGGAGCAGGGGTCATGAGGCCTGCACATTTTGTGACCACAAAAGTTCCTACTCTTGTGGTTGCAGTACATGACTGCACACTTCACCGTGGCCTCCTCCTGAAAGGATAGAAAGAGTGAAATGAGTATGGGGTAATTTATCCAACTGATAAATCTCACATGCCTTAATAGTAAAACTTACTATTATAATTAAAGCTGAGGACAGTAAGCTAAAAAAGAAATAGGAAAGACACAAATCTGTGTTTCCTGTCCAGGCTGTGACCTCCCCAATATTAATATTTTAAAATTTCCTTATTAGGGAAATATAGGGTGGAATAGCTCTAGTACTTAGAGCCGGAGTTAGTGTATACTAGCACTAACTCTTCCACAAGAGAAATATTGATATTGCAGGGTAAAATCTAATGTTCTGATGATCTAGGATACATCAGAATGTTGAAGGAATGCTTACCTCAACATTTGTTTAGCGGTATCAACAATGGACTGTTAAAGGATACACAGAGTACAGTTGGAAATTCATACTACTGTATGTTATATACTGTAGTTTTCAAGTTATTAAATTTAGACTCACCATGCCGATACTTTATAATATATTTATTCTTTCACATTGTTTATTGACGAAACATATATCTGATGAAGAAATATAGGTTAGTAAATAAGTTTTGATTCACATTACTTGGCTCTTATTTGAGAACAATGAAGGTATTCGGACAAAAATATTTCCGACCAATCAGGTATCAGGAACCTTTCCGAGCTAAAAGGGGACCCATATGAGTCGGTGCAAATATGCACCGCTAAAAAAAAATACACTATAATTCAACAAAAGCTCCCTGAAATAATACCAATCATCCCAAAATATTAGTCAAGAGCTCGCTTGAACCCTGTCCCTTCACAGGTGAGGAACGTTTGGCAAAGACCACACACAATTTTAGAAATTACTGTTAAAACACATTTACAAACCGTGTGTCATTATTCACTCTATTTGCATCAAGTATGGATAGTGGTATAACCATTGCCATATGTTGGAGTTATAGAATTAGTTTTACAATAGTATAGACAGTAAAGATAATATTGGAACTATTCTAAAGAAAATTCCATTAACACCGATTATGTCAGAAAATTTTTAAGGGATCAGCAAAGACTTTTTTTAAGCATCACTTCGTACTGCCCGAACGGAAGAAAGGGACTAGTGCTTTGTTGGTGAACAAAACCTGAGTGTAAGGGATTTAAATTTTAGTTGTTTTGCAAAGTAAATATGTC
>NC_090730.1:40444580-40449580 GCF_036898095.1 Palaemon carinicauda
CGTATATTCAGTATCAATCTTTAGAGGTTTATCTATACCCCTTATATGTTATCTCTGCATTTTCTTTAAACATTATCTCAGCTTTACTTATATTCATTTTCAGTCCTACATTTCTGCTTCCTCTATTCACATTTTCTATCGTCTTTTGCAATTTCTCCAATGATTCACTAAACAGAACTATGTCATCTGCAAATCGTAAGTATAAATAGCCTAATATATAATAATAATAACAATAATAATAATAGTAAGATGGAAATTAGGCAAAAAACACAGGACTCCTTGGTATCACCATCCCAGATGTTTACGTGCGTCGGGGTTCATAAAGGACGGAATAACAGAGAACAAAAAGAAATTTACCGCATAATATTTTCGGTGCGACTTCGGCCTTCCCAACATAAGAAGGAAATGGCTGAAAGAAGGCAGCCACAAACGCAAAGGAAATGACTTCCTTCCGCCATTATCATCCACCATCTTCGGAAAGCTTTTCCTATGTCGAGACTTAAAATGGCAAAACGGTAAATTTTCTTATTAAAAACTGTTATGAAGCATATTGCATTTTCGTTTCCAAGGTTTTGAAAGGTTGGGAGCTCGCACTTGGCCGAGGTTTGAGGCACGAGACATTAGTATGGAGAGAGAGAGAGAGAGAGAGGAGAGAGAGAGGAGAGAGAGAGGAGAGAGAGAGAGAGAGAGAGAGAGAGAGAGTATATTTGGCAAATAAATACATTTCTTGAAGTTTCGCTATCTATTCTTTAATAAATTGTATTTCTCTGTACAGGTGAGAAATTTAGCTCAATCAGAATTCGAGTTACCATTAAGAGTATAACATGTTTTAGATCCTCGCTGTCGCTTTACATACTTGAACAAAGCTACACTTTTTTAAAAAATATGAAAACCATCTATATAGCTATATAAAGAAAATTCATGAAAATAAAAGGAAATTTTAAAAAAATAACTCAAACCTCGAATTCATGAGGAGAGGGAATCCAAAAGAGAAATAAAATGAAAGACGAACAACTACTAACAAAGTTTGAATTAAGATCAATTAAATAATTTTCAAATACGAAATGGTTGATACTCAATTTTATCAGCTGTGAAATTAGGTACATAAGAAACAAATGGGGAAATGCTATTTCAATGCAACTATCAAAATTCTAAGAAGCAAACTACGAAAAATACAGATGAAAAACCATCATCAATAATGATATACCCAATGGCGGTACTACTGGGAAGGAGGATATTGTTGAGTCAGGCTCTAAAGGTCAGTGCCTACAGTATAATTTCTGGGCCATGCTTGAATAAATAAAAACACGCTGACCCATTTCAGAGTGACGGCAGGTTATGATTCTGGAGGCAATATCGACAGTTAGAAGCTCAGCGAAAAGTGCACTTGGTATTTTTAGTCATCTGATCTATCGAAGTCACAAATGTATAGGGGTGCAATGTCTATACATATATATATGTATGTATATATATATATATATATATATATATATATATATATATATATATATATATATATATGTATATATATATATATATATATATATATATATATATATTATATATATATATATATATATATATATATATATATATATATATATATATATTTATATATATATATAATCATTATGGTTATCATCAATCTATAAAACTTGATAAAAGGCCAGTCCCCAGAGATATGTCAATTAAAGCGGAATGTTATTGTAATGATTGAAATAAAAGAAACAGAATGGAAGCGATCATAGGGTAACGAAACATCACAGGTAGAGTACTAGCACTAAGAAAATTAATTTCATTAATCGAAAGAAATTTTTTTACAACAATTGTTAAAACAAAAAACATGAAGTTTTATTTTTGACTGGAAACGTTTCATTGCTACTATAGTTTCCAACCGCAGGTGAACAAAAGTCAGCCTTTGTGTCCTGAAAACGAAAATTCAACGGTAAGAAAGTCTCCAGAGAAACAGGACTCGGAAATGATTGGATCCTGTTAGGGATGTTATGGCTATTTTAGTCAAAGAAGAATCGATGCTCCTTTGAGAGACTTCATTCGTGGTTAAGGAGAAAAGTAAAATTCAAATTTACGTGAGAAAGTTTTATGACTCTAAGATTTCCGAAGAACAATTCTTTCAACTAAATAATGTTAAGAGTAAATTGCTTTAATATGCAAATCAGTTATGAAACAATTTCCTGATGGTTTATGGCAGCATGTAATTTAGAAAGAGCAAATAATAATCTTATGAAAAACTTTATTTCTTTAAAGCTAGTGAATCGCTAATGAACAAAAGAGGCTCAAAACAATTGAGAAAAGAACTAATTGAACTGAGATAACTTTTATATAGTTAATGTTTTCGTTGAACCGAAAACATCCATTCACCTTACATGTAACTTTAGATGTAAAACGCTTGGATTTCACCATATTGATGTTGTATTTTTATTCACTGGAAAATTAAGGAAGCAACACATTTCTTATTCGAATGTGGTGAAACTTTGTTTACCTTCAGGCATTTGTAAGGAAAAAGATGATGGGAACGTCGTCGTCATAGTATTATTATTATTATTATTATTATTATTATAATTATTATTATTATTATTATTATTATTATACTCTCTCTCTCTCTCTCTCTCTCTCTCTCTCTCTCTCTCTCTCTCTCTCTCTCTCTCTCTCTCTCTCTCTCTCTCTCTTTTATACACGCGTGCACACTTAACTTTTTCGGCAGCAAGTGAACAAAGTTTGTGTACCCTTCATTGAATTCCAATGCCCATTTATGATACTTAATTACATTACTATTTTCCTGAAATGCCTTGTGTCAACATTTAGTATTGATTTAGTATTGAAAAAATTTAATATGTTGATAACAAGATACGGAAAAGGGGTAATTTCAGTGGAAATAAGTTAAATTTCTCTAGTTTTCCAATTGCAATAGTTTGCTCTTTACACGTGCAATGACACTAATGATATATATATATATATATATATATAATATATATATATATATATATATATTATATATATATATATATATATATATATATATATATATTTCAAATAAGCCATATATTTTGATTCATTAATGTCTGGATTCTCTTACCCACTTCGGGATCAGAGTCTGTAAGCGAAATCACTCAAATACAATAGCAACTAACCGGCCGGAATCGAATTCTGCTCCAGGACGCTTTTATGACAGTGACCGTGGCTAAATGGTACGGTCACTGTCATACAAGCATCCTGGACTAGGGTTCGATTCCCGGTCGGTCAGATGTTATTGTCTTTGTGTGATTTCGCCTGGAGCTCTGATCCCAAGGTGGATAACAGAATGCAGACATTGATGTATTAAAATATATGGCTTAAATGAAATATAAAAAAACCCGTCTAAGTGTGCAAAATTTATCATATATATATATATATATTATATATATATATATATATATATATATATATATATATATATATATATATATATATATATATATATATATATAATATATATATATATATATATAACATATTGGCATTAAACACTTTGGTCTAAATCCCTTTCGTTTAAAGAACCTTCCCTCTAAGGACTATTTACTAAAATGATTTATTCGTTTAAAAAAACTGACCCATTCTATCTTTTTATTATCATTATTACTAGCCAAGCTACAACATTAGTTGGAAAAGCAAGATGCTATAAGCCCAAGGGCTCCAATTGAGAGAAATAGCTTAGTGAGGAAAGTAAATAAGGAAATAAATAAATGATTAGCATAAATTAAAAATAAATCATTCTAAAACAGTAACGTCAAAACAGATATGACCTATATAAACTATTAACAACGTCAAAAACAGATATGTCATATATAAACTATAAAAAGACTCATGTCAGCCTGGTCAACATGAAAACTTTTGCCCCAACTTTGAACTTTTGAAGTTCTACTGATTCAACTACCTGATTAGGAAGATCAATGCACAACTTCGTAACAGCTGGAATAAACCTTCTAGAATACTGTGTATTATTGAGCCTCATGATGGAGAAGGCCTAGCTACTAGAATTAACTGCCTGCCTAGTACTACGAACAGGATAGAATTGTCCAGGGAGATCTGAATGCAAAGAACAGTCAGAGTTATGAAAAATCTTAAGCAACATGAATAATGAACTAATTGAACGACGGTGCCAAAGATTAATAGTTATTCAAACAGTTATAAGTGCCTTAATTGTTAGTTATTTTTTTTTTTTTTCAAAAACAATCGCTCATATATAAGTTGACAGCTTATCGAATATAGGTTTTTTTATCTTCTTAATTCTTATAATTTTTCATATATCTCAAGAGGTTTGGAATTTGCATTTTATTTATTTGCAAGTTAAACTCTTGATGAAGTGATACAATTTTTTGAACCAACCGTAAAACAAAATAACTGGGCTACGATTGGTATTACTCTAAAAAAGAATTCAATATATTAACACAATAGGAGCGAACAGGCTTGTGTACGACAGTGACAAATACGATCTAGATTGATCTCATTTCATCTTCCGCATCTTCCTCAAAACAGTTGTGTGCTCGCTGTTTTTATTCCTGAAACTTCCCTTTATGTTTTTGGAAATACAACAACAAAGAGAAGTTGTTCCTTTCCTATTGTACAGTGATTTATATACATATATATGTATATATATATATATATATATATATATATATATATAATATATATAACTATATATATATATATATATATATATATATATATTATATATATATACTATATATATATATATATATATATTTATTTGTTGTTCTATTTTTAGGAAGGAAGTGAAGAAACGGAGGACGCACAAAACCATTATTTCCTCCTTCAGAAAGGAACGTCTTTAATCTTGCACTAATAATAGTGGAAGCCTGGCATGTGTGCTTTATGGAGCTGTTGAGACTTAAATAGAATTTTATAATGGTCTTGACACACAAATAAGAACAGCGGTGTATTGAAGGCAGTAATGATCAACTAGAAATCTTATGAAGCAGATA
>NC_090730.1:40454580-40464580 GCF_036898095.1 Palaemon carinicauda
AATGGCGGCCACTGACATCAGTGCATATGTGGGCTAGGTAGAACAACAAGGTTATGAGGGAGATGCAACACGAATTTATGTACAGGATATCATGAATGAGGCCAAGGCCCGGAGAAGAAAAGAGCAAGAAGAGTTCGAGGTTGTGAGAGTGAGAGAGAATGAATAAAAAATGTTGGATGAGAGAGAGAGAGAGAGAGAGAGGAGAGAGAGAGAGAGAGAGAGAGAGAGAGAGAGAGAGAGAGAGAGATGTGGGAATTGGACATCCAATTAGCACAGCTCAATAACTCGAAACCTCAACCCAACGGTGCCAAAGTCCAGCAGGACAATCGCAGGATGGTGCGGTGCATTGAAGTAGTCCCCAAAGACCCCCTACAGTGAAGTTATAGGTAACAACACCACATCTCAGTGAGAGTTGCAGACTAGGGTAGTGAGAGCTCTCAGACGTAAGGGGTATGATTTGCTTTTGGGTCAAGACCTCTTGAAAGGCGTACAGCACCTGCCCCTCAAGTGCATGAAGGCTGCCGAGCCAGAGCTTAATACTGTGGAGCTGCCACCTACAGAGGAAGAAAAATGGCTAATTGACCCTGACCTTGGTGAGATAGCTTAGTTAAAGGAGGAGGGCCAGGACTCTTGGTCTCCCAGCCAGATGAAGCTGTGCTACTTACCACCGCTGGTGATAAAGCTACTCCAAACACCAAGCAAAGGTCTCAAAAGATGCCAAAAAGGAAGCACCCATCAGCTGAGAGACACTAAGGAGCCAGACAGAGCTCATCAGATTGCAGCTGTTGAACGAGACGCTGGAAAAATAAAAGAAAGCTGTCTACTTGAATGAAGCAGCAATGAATAATCTCTGTAAGGGGGACTTCCAGCTAAAGGATGAAGAGCCCCTCAGAGTCACCCGACGATCCCACGATCCCGTAAAGGTCTTGCATCAGCAAGTAGTGGTACCCCGTAACCTCCTGTTATCGGTGCTCTGAATGGCCACGAGGGATTGGGAGGACAATTTCATGTGAAGCCTACTACCCAGTTGATCCACCGTCAGTGCTGGCCGGGCTTGCAAACAACTGTTAAGGCTTAAGTAGCCTCCTGCCATCCTTGTCAAATCTCTGGTAACTCAAAGCAGATAGTGCCGAGGGCATCTCTCCAACTCATTCCATTCCTAAGTATTCGCTTCCTTGATGTGTGGGTGGATTATCTAGGTCCCCTGCCGTGGACTAACCATAGAAATTGTTGCCTACTAACAATGATCCATCGTATCACGCATTACCTTGAAGCTGTGCTGGCTAGGTGTGCCAATGCCAACCAAGCTATCAGAGGAATGACACAATTCTTTTGTAGGTTTAGTTTCCCAGCCACAATTCAGTCGAAAAAAGGCTCCCACTTCATTACTAGGAGGTTTAAGGCAGCAATGGAGTACCATGGTATCCACGACCTGACCTCTACAGCATATCATCAAACGCTAAAAATAGTCTTGAGGAAGTTAGGGGAGACTGGCTCTTCCGATTGGGTGGAGAACTTGCCTTATACCTTGTTCGCCTTCTGCCAGGCTGGCTCAGAAACCACAGGGTACAGCCCTTTTAAATTGATGTAAGACAAATCCACGTGTGGGGCCCTTGACATACTCGATGAAGCTTGGGAGGACCCATCCAAGGCCTCCTGGGAGGAAGAGCTGCCAGATATACAGGCTAAGTTACGAGCTGCCAGGAAAATTGCCAAGGCTTCTTAGGCAAAGGTACAGGGTATCACAGAAGGTCAAGCGAATCCTGAAATCCAAGATCAAAGTTTTGAAGAGGGAGACCAAGTTCTGGTCCTCCACCAAGGAATCCGGAGACTGATGAGTACAAAATACACAGGCCCCAACAAGATTCTTAAAAAGAAGGGTAAATCACATTACCTAGTGGACTGCGACATAAGAGCGACAAAGAGACTCCATATTAATGTTTTTAAGCTCCATCAACAGAGGTCAATGCAGTGGGAACTGTTACCCACATCCACTCACCCGAGAGCAACTCCGAGTTTCTAGCCAACTTTAAGCTGGTCACTCTTACCTTAGAGGCTGCTAAGAGGAGAACCGTCAAGAAACTTCTGCTATAGAACCCACAGGTAGTGCGAAACACACTTGGTCACACCTAGCTATTGGACCACAAGATCAACTTCCTCCAACGGACGTGTGGGATCCGCCAGAATTATTATAGGGTAAACTATTTATCATAAATCCCGACATTTATTATAAATCCCGACATTTTGCGATCGTCATTATCACAACTTCCAGGGCTACAAAATAGGAAGTACATATATAACATTAAAAAACAATAATATACAAATTTATATAAAAAGTAAAAATTAGTAAAAACAAAAAGAAAAAATTCAAGTAAAAATATGCATAAAACAGAAGTGGAACCAACCTCCTAGTAGCGCAGATAAAAACTGAATGGCATCAACAACTACAGTACGAAACAAAGAACACTATGACAAGTACAATTGAATGGAGGTAGCTTGGGTGTTTAATGATGGAACCAGTTTTTTTAATCAAAATTGACTCTAGAATAGGCAAGTCATGGTTATTAGATACTAGCCATATAATACTAAAATCTTTATAGTCAATATTTATTTTGCGCATTTTAGTATGATTGCGAATATTTGAATGTTCTGGGCTGGATATTCTGCAGCCTGTTCGAAAACTAACACCTCTATGAGAATCAATTCTGACCTTCAACAACCTCTTGGTAGATCCTACGTAGGTTCCAGAGTTACACTTTGGGCAAATATATTGATACACTACACCAAAGGACATCAAAGGGCTCAATCGATCCTTAAAGTGAAAAATTGAGCCAACTGAGAGAGGATTCTTAGGAATTAAGTTTATTATAACAGGTGGAAAATGTTGTTGTATGATTCTTGTACGCTTCTGTCTAAACGAATCATCATGAATAAAAGGAAAACTCGCATAAACTTTGAGTTTGGTTACTGTTACTTTATGAGTCTGAGCCAATTTATTATTTAATAATTTGTTAAGATGCCCGACTAAATTATTTTTTAAGCAGGATCTACATAGGATCTACCAAGAGGTTGTTGAAAGTCAGGATTGATTCTCGTAGAGGTGTTAGTTTTCGAACAGGTTGCAGAATATCGAGCCCAGAACATTCAAATATTTGCAATCATGATAAAATGTACAAGATAAATATTGACTATAAAGATTTTAGCATTAGAGGGCAAGTATCTAATAACCATGACTTGCCTATTCTAGAGTCAATTTTGATTAAAAGACTGGTTCCATCGTTAAACACCCAAGCTTCCTCCATTCAATTGTACTTGTCATAGTTTTCTTTGTTTTATACTGTAGTTGTTGATGCCATTCAGTTTTTATTTGCGTTACTGGGAGGTTGGACCCACTTCTGTTTTTATGCATATTTTTACTTGTGTTTTTTTTTTTTTTTTTTTTTACGAATCTTTACTTCTCATATAAATTTGTATATTATTATTTCTTAATGTCATATATGTACTTCCTATTATTTAGCCCTGGAAGATGTGATAATGACGATCACGAAACGTCAGGATTTATAACAGACGAATATCTAGAACTGCCTATTTCCCTGTCCATTTTCAGAAATGTGTATATATATATATTTATATATATAATTATATATATAAATATATATATATATATATATATATATATACATATATATATATATATATATATATGGATAGATAGATAGAAAGATAGATATATATATATATATATATATATTTATATATATATATATATATATATATATAAATATATAAATATATAAATATATATATATATATATATATATAATTATATATATAATTATATATAATTATATATATATATATATATATATATATATGAATAAATGAATAATGTGTGTATACATATATATTATTATTATCATTATTATCATTACTATCCAAACTAGAACCCTAGTTGGAAAAACAATATGCTATAAGCCCACGGGTTCCAATAGGGAAAAATAGCCCAGTGAGGAAAGGAAATAAGGAAATAAATAAATGAAGTGGACAAATTAACAAAAAATCATTCTAAAACAGTAGCAACGTCAAAACAGATATGTCATATATAAATTATAAAAAGACTCATGTCAGCCAGTTCAACATAAAAACAATGCTGCAACTTTGAACTTTTGAAGTTCTACTGATTCAACTACCCAATTAGGAAGATCGTTCCACATCTTGGTCACATCTGGAATAAAACTTCTGAAATACTATGTAGTATTGAGCCTCATGATGGAGAAGGCCTGGCTATTAGAATTAACTGCTTGCCAAGTATTACGAACAGGATGGAATTGTTCAAGAAGATCTGAATGTAAAGGATGGTCATTGTTACGAAAAATCTCATGCAACATGCATACTGAACTAATTGAACGACGGTGCCAAAGATTAATATCTAGATCAGGAATAAGAAATTTAATAGACTAAGTTTTGTCCAACAAATTGAGATGAGAATCAGCAGCTGAAGACCAGACAGGAGAACAATACCCGAAACAAGGTAGAATGAAAGAATTATAACACTTCTTCAGAATAGATTAATCAACAAAAATCTTGAAAGAATTTCTCAATAAGCCAATTTTTTTGTGCAATTGAAGAAGACACAGACCTAATGCGATTCTCAAAAGTAAATTTGCTTTCGAGAATCACACCTAAAATTTTAGGAGTCATACAAAGTTAAAGAAACAAAATCAATACTAAAATACAGATGGTTAAGAGCCACTATCCTTGACCTACTTACAATCATACTTTGAGTTTTTTTAGGATTCAACTTCATACCCCATAATTTGCACCATGCACTAATTTTAGCTAGATCTCTATTAAGGGATTCATCAGCCCCAGATCTACATTCCGAGGATGGAATTGATGCAAAGAGAGTAGCATCATCTGCATATGCAACAAGCTTCTTTTCTAGGCCAAACCACACGTCATGTGTATATAGTACTAAAAGTAATGGACCAAGAACACTATTATTATTATTATTACTTGCTAAGTTACAACCCTAATTGGAAAAGCAAGAAGCCATAAGCCCAGGGGCCCCAACAGGGAAAATAGCCCAGTGAGGAAAGGAGAGAAGGGAAAATAAAATATTCTAAGAACAGCATCAACATTAAATTAATATTTCCTAAATAACTATCAAAACTTTAACAAAACAAGAGGAAGAAAAATTAGATCGAATAGTATGCCTGAGTGTGCCCTCAAGCAAGAGAACTCTAACCCAAGACAGTGGAAGACCATGGTACTGAGGCTATGGCACTACCCAAGACTAGAGAACAATGGTTTGATTTTGGAGTGTCCTTCTCCTGGAAGAGCTGCTTACCATAGCTAAAGAGTCTCTTCACCTTTATCAAGATGAAAGTGGCCAGTGAACAATTACAGTGCAGTAGTTAAGTAGTTAAGTAGTGAAGAAGAATTGTTTGGTAATCTCAGTGTTGTCAAGTCTATAAGGACAGAGGAAAATATGTAAAAAAATAAGCCAGTCTATTTGGTGTATGTGTAAGCAAAAGGAAAATTAACCGTAACCAGAGAGATGGATCCAATGTAGTACTGTCTGGCCATTCAAATGACCCCGAAACTCTCTAGCGGTAGTATCTCAACGGGTGGCTGGTGCCATGGCCAACCTACCACATATAGAACCTATACTTCCCTGTGGTACACCATATATCACATTCCTATACTCACTATGGTGCCCATCAACAACAACTCTTTGAGATCTATTACTTAAAAAATCCATAATAATACTAAGAAACGTCCCCCCACTCTCAACTGTTTGAGTTTGAAAACAAGGGCCTCGTGATTAACACGGTCAAAGGCAGCACTAAAATCAAGGCCAATCATACGAACTTACTGACCACAATCAAGGGATTTCTGTACAGCATTGAAGATTGTAAGAAGGGCATCACGTGCTCTAAAGCCTTTACGAAAACCAAATTGCAAACTAGGGAAAAGATGATTACCGTCAGCAAACCTATTAAGACGTTCTGCCAAAAGACGTTCAAAAACTTTAGATAATATGGTGGCTATGGAAATTGGGCGGTAATCAGGTGGACTTGAGCTACCACAAAGACATTTACATAAAGGAGTAACATTACCAATTCTCCAAGAAGTGCTAAAAGCTCCTCTTCTGGTTAACTTGCGCAAAATAACAGATAACTTTGAAGCTAAGAAATCTGCAGTCTTTATAAAAAACAAATGAAAAATTCCACTTGGGTCTACACCTCCATAAGCATCAAGGTCAATCAACAGAGCTTTAATTTCACGAGATCAAAAAGCTAAACTAGTTAGTTTAGCCTCAGGAAAACAAAATTGAGGAAGTTCAAGTTTTTCATTACTTTATTTACTGTCAAAAACATCAGCCAAAAGGGTTACCCTTTCCTTTGGACAGCGAATGACTGAGCCATCTGGTTTAAGTAAAGGAGGATCTGTTACATCTCCACCAAAGAGTGCAGATTTAAGGGTAGACCACCATTTATGTTCCTGAGTTGTACCAGAAAGGGTTTCTTTTATGGTTAAATTGTATTCCTTTTCAGTTGAGGCATAAACTCTCTGAGCAAAAGCTCTAAGCTGAGTATTGTTTTTCCAGGTCAAATCTGATCTGTTACCCTTCCAAAGATGATAGGTCTCCTTATTCACCAAATACACACGTTTACAACCATCATTGAACCCCGATTTGTCCTTCACTCAGTACCTTAGCACACGAGAAGGGATATGACTATCAATTATGTTGACTAGATTCACATTCAAAGGGACAACAGGATCATCACTACTATCTATTTGTGACCAATTCAAGTACAAAAGATCATGCAAAATCCCATTCCAGTCTGCTTGTGATTTCATATAAATTTTACAAGAGTATGATACATCAGGGACAGGCTGCTCAGTCTTCACTATTAATGAAATCAAGGCATGATCAGATGTTCCAACTGGAGAGCCAGCCTTACTAAGTTATAATGCCAGGGGAGTCAGCGTATACGAGGTTCAAGCAATTACCAGACCTGTCAGTAGCTTCACTTATGATTTGCTCACAGTCTGATTCAGAGGCAAAGTCTAAAGCTCTTAAGCCATGGCGATCGGAAGGAGAGATAGAACTTAACCACTCCCAATGGTGAGCATTAAAATCATCAATAAAGACAAAAGAAGCCTTTTTATCATCTTCTTGTATCTTAGCCATAATGGTAGGAAGATAATGAAAAATAGAATCATCCCTGTCTGGATTCCGGTAGATCTAACACAAATAAAAGTTGTTACGTCTGCCACAAATTTTTATTACCTGAATATCCTGACATCCACATTCATAGCGGGACTTATGAGAAGCAGGGTACTCGGTCCTAATATATACCGCCATTCCCATGGCCCTAGGGATGGAATCCCGTTTCAACATTATTGGATTCTTAAAACCAGTTATAAGGAGCTCAGATGAGTGCCTCATATTAGAAACCAAAGTTTCTGAGCATAAATTAATATCATTCTGTCTGGACACACCTGTAAGGTCTTGAATATTTGCATGAAGACCACAAATATTGCAATACAGTAGACGGCATTGACGAGATCTAGGACGTACTGGTTCTGTATTTCGCTCAATGTATCCATGAAGCATAAGAATTAATAGTAATAAAAAGGAGACATCATATTTAATAACAAAAAACAACATGTACAGAATTATAAACAAAGTGATTGATCAAACCCATAGACTATAGTAAAAAGTCGGAAAAACTGGTCAACATGGAATAGCCGATAAACCATGTAAGGCTAAATATCCTCTAGGATAACCACTTAGACTGAAGGGTGGATAGTGGGGATGGTTTTGAGAAGAAAATGAATCATATAAGGAAAAGACTACCTCTTGATAAACCACTATGCATCCATGGCCCCTCTATCAAGCCTGCCCAACACACCATTTCAAAAAATAAGAAGGAAAAAAAATAAGATAGAATAGCGTGCCCGAGTGTACCCTCAAGTAAGAGAACTCTAACCCAAAAACAGTGGAAGACCATGGTACAGACGCTATGTCACTACCCAAGACAAGAGAACAATGGTTTAATTTTGGAGTGTCCTTATCCTAGAAGAGCTGCTTACCATAGCTAGAGTCTCTTCTACCCTTACCAAGGGGAAAGTACACTGAACAATTGCAGCACAGTAATTAACCCCTTAGGTAAATAAATGTCTAGTAATCACATTGTTTTCAGGTGTATGAGGAAAGACAAGAATCTATAAAGAATAGACCAGACTATTCGGTGTATGTGTAGGCAAAGAAAAAATAAGTCGTAACCAGAGACAGGGATCCAATGACTCTCTATTGGTAGTATCTCAACGGGCGGCTGGTGCACTGGCCAACCTACTATCTACATATTAGTACACATACACATATATAAACACATACACACGTGTATGAATATATATTCTTTTAAAACCAGCTATTCTAAGAATAAAGAACAGTTTACTGAAAACTATCTTTAGCATCCCTTTGAGGCTTAAAGTTTATTATTATTTGATCAAACTTCGAAGAAATTTGTCTCCTTAATGAAATTCTTTAGGAAACGATTTTCAGTGTTTTGATAGAATTCCTCTCTATGATTTTTTTTTTCTGAATATTCCATCACGATAAATAGTAGTTAACCATTCCCTACCATATATATTCTTTGACAATTGTGATAAGCATTATTATTATATTGCTAATAAACAGGACAATTAACATTTTTTTTTTACCCTAATAGTGTTGTGAATTTTTTTATATTGTCTAGTTAACTGTTCATCAAAGGCATTTATTGACCAAATACCCCACTTATAGTAGTAAGAGAAATAGATATCTGTTTGGGGCTCAAGGTGAGGGCGGTAGCTTCATCCTTGCCAAGATTCTTGGACATTTTGTGTCGTACCATGCTAGTAGTATTTGTAGATTCATTTCAGGAGCAGGTCTTCTGAAAGTTATTTACCTTTTATGATGGCATCCTCGCTTTTATGGTTTTAATTGAATATTCTTTTATTCGTTATTCATAATAAATGATATCGGCGTCAATGACTTTAGATATAAGGACACCAGAAAACAGCAAACCAATCAATATATCACAAATAGTATCTTTGTGATTCTTTCTAATGGATTCATAATTTATAACTCTTCCTTAATAATCCCTCTAAGAGAATTTATATATCCATGTTGTATAATCATACAAGAAAAAGATGATCTATTTGTAGGTTCATTTGGAGTTGTATAAACCTAGAAAGAAGAAAGGCGTATAACTTACGCTACAAAAGATAGCAGCGGAATATAAATGGGTTTAGACTCCACACTATTTGCATATCATTTGTTTACATCCAGGGAAGAAGTAAAGAAGGGAAAATGTAATCATTCTAATTTATGTCTTAAAAAAGGACTTCTTCAAGCTGATAGGGGGAGATGCTTGTAGTTCCATGTTATTTCGAACTAGATCTCTCTCTCTCTCTCTCTCTCTCTCTCTCTCTCTCTCTCTCTTCAAAAAAGTCGAACCCGCTACATGGTAGGGAAGAAGTATGGGATATTGCAATAAACTTCAAAACATAATTTCCGAGGAAATATTTTAAATCTTTGCCTTCCTGATTCTGAACATTAAAAAAAAAAAAAAAAAAAAAAAAAAAAAAAAAATTCCTGAATATGGTGGATGATAATGGTGGAAGGAGGTTATTTTCCCTTGCTCGTGGCCGAATTCTTTCAGCAATTTACATTTCATATTGTGAGGGGCCAGAGTCACTCGGAAAATACTGTTCCCTAAATTTTCGGTTTAGTGTTTTTATTATGTCCTTTATGGTAATCAGGACAACTGCCCCCCGGATAATTGCCCCCTGACATCTGCCCCCGTAGGACAACTGCCCCCGTAGGAAAACTGCCCCCGTGACAATTGCCCTTGTAAAACCACTGGACAATGGTGTAAAAAATAAAAATACATAATAACTATTAAAACTAATGTTTTGTTATTGTTAATAAAAAATACATGAT
>NC_090730.1:40472080-40479580 GCF_036898095.1 Palaemon carinicauda
TTAGTCTTGTGAGAGAAGAAAACTAGGAACGGATAGAATTTTGGAGTTTATCGAAAGAGGACAACTTCGGTGGTTTGGACATGTCAAAAGAATGGGAGAAGAACAATATCCAAGGAAATTCTTGGAATGGAGACCCCACGGTAGAAGACCAATTGGTAGGTCGAAGATGGGGTGGATGGAAAAGTGAGAGAGGAGTGAGAAGGAAATGTGAGAATTTACATAGATTGAAGAGGAAAAGTTATAGTACATGAAGATCGTCAGCAGTGGAGATATATGTGAAGCAGGGCCACTGACATGCTTGAAAAACATATATACCGTCTGGTGAAAAAAGGTTTGAAAGAAAGATGCAAACATAATTAGAACTATAAATTCGGATATGAAAAGAAAATTACCCGGAGAAAACTGGACAACTCCCAGCTTCGAGTGATGTACACTAAAATGTTACATGATGTCTTTTGGTAATTATATTTCAAAATCTCAAACTCGATATCGTATTCTTTTATTATATTCTAATATATTTCTAGTTTCTCACAGAGAGCCCTCAGATGAAACAGGTGGTAGCAACTGCATCCTGATGTGCCTGTGAAATTAATATTAGAAATCTTTAACTCTTATTTGTTGTGACCATATTAAAAGGAATAAATTAACTTAAGTGGAATCTCTACTACGAGTAAGCTAGCAACGGAAAGCCAGTACTTTCTTCCAAGAAGAGGCGTCCCTTCTACTAGAGGAGTCTCATATAATCCTTATAAAACTGCTGTGGATGGGAGGCTCCATGGAAATTGCATCACGACGTTTACTGTATTACCTTCTACTGCCACCTGCTGCGGCCATTCATGCCGGTGCTGGAAATTGCCCGAGATATACCACAGGGAACAAATGGGGTCACGAAGGTTAAATAAATACACAATCAAGTTGCCAAATCAAATTAGATTATATATAAATGAATGTATAAAATTACTTATTATGTATAAACAGGCTGACATAAGTTTTTATAGTTTGTATATAGAATATCTATTTTAATCTTATTAACGTTTTTAAAAAAATTTATTTTAATTTTTTCTTCTTATTTCATATATTTATTTCATTTCCTCACTGGGTTCTTTTTTCCTGTTTGAACCCTTGTGCTTATAGTAGCTTGCTTTTCCTACTAGGGTTGTAGCTAAACTAGTAATAATAATAATAATAATAATAATAATAATAATAATAATAATAATAATAATAATAATAATAATAATAATAAAAGTTAACTTTTATACAAACAAATGAAGCAGTAAACAAACAAACAGGCAATTTAACCGTCAAGTGAACACAACTTGGGCCAGTTTCTCCTTCATAAATAAAAAAAGTGTTTTCCCTCATTTAATTTACCAGCATCTGTTTGTTTAGCGTAATTGTTATTCAACAAAGAATAAAGTCGAGGCTTGATGAAATATCCATTACAGTTGAATTTGTTCAATGACTTATCGTGGGGTTGATTCGTTGTCTGAACTAAATATAGTACCACCCCAGTTTCTTACTTTACTTACTTTGATGGCTGTTTTTCCGGTCCCATACAGCAGTGGAACCCCACTCTCTACAGGACCTCCACAGTCGTTTTACCTTGGTCGTTTGGAGGTTTTATCGTTTCAGATCACATATTGTTCATTTACTGTTAAATCGTCACTGTTGTAGGATTGTTTAAATAAGAAAGTCTTCTGTTTCCTCTTAAAAGCCTTAATGTCTTCAATCATTCGAATGTTTCGTGGGAGCTTATTTTACGTTGTAGTATTACTAAATAGATAAATTAACTAATAAATCAATGTATAAATTATTCAACTAATTAATTAATACATTTATTAACAAATAATAAATATTTTCAGAAGTCATATTTCTTGTGTGGCGAAAACAAATCGAAGATTTAATCCAGTATAAATGTTAAATGTTTCGTGCAAAAATAATGACTCTTGCATAACTGAACAGCAAATATAGATTATAATTATAACAAGATTAGAATTCCTTCCAAGTTTTATGCAACGGAAATTTTCATTATAAACCGTTAAACCTAACATTTTTATACAGAATTCATCGTTAAAGTTTCTTGCAAAGATATTATTTGTCTTATAATTTTGATAGAGTCATTTTGATGAGTTTGTCAAACTTTATGCATCAATGTTTCTAGCAATGAATGATAATTTTTATTACTAATATTACAAGACGTCTGTCTGTCTTTCAGTCTCATTCTGCTTTCAATAATGAATTAACCGGTTACCATAGCATCATTCGGCAATCTCTCTCTCTCTCTCTCTCTCTCTCTCTCTCTCTCTCTCTTATTAAGAATTTCAGTCACATAACACTGGCACTATGTAGTCACCACCTTGGTCTCTCTCTCTCTCTCTCTCTCTCTCTCTCTCTCTCTCTCTCACCAAAGGCCCCAAGATATGAGGCCTTCCAACCCAAATATGCACATTTAGAGCCCAACTACAAAGATTGCATCTATAATGCCAGGGGTTGGTGCAGATATGGGGATAATTGCAGGTATACACACAAAAATAAATATGAAGACGAAAGAGCAAATATAATAGAAAAGTTGGATTTTGTAATGGCAGAATTCCTGGAAATGAAGAAAAGAACATCATATCAGAACAGGAAGGAAGTATGGGAGAATCCATATTATTACCAATATCAAATAATGGGGATGAAACACATACCATAATAGTGATGAATGCACAGGGTTTTGTCATGAGTAACTCTAAAAGGAAAATAGAATTCTTAGAAGAACTAACCCAAATTGAAAAAATAGATATATTAATTATAGATCTGACAGAACAAATAGGAATCAAGGGGGAACCGCAATATATGGAAGAGGCATAAATCAAGGAAAAGTCTTTGAAAAATACAGCAACACAGAATGTGAATTGATTGCGGTAGAATTTGAATTTGAAAAACTAGCGAATATTGTAGTTTACATACCCCCAAATACTAAGGAGTTTGACATAATAATAGAAAAAATAGATGGTATATGTAGAAACCATAAAGACTAGAATATACTCCTATCCGGAGATTTTAACTTTCCTTTCGTGGATTGGAAAGAACGGATAGAAGAAAGCGGTTGTATGTATACATATAAAAATGAGAGTAATAGTAGCGCAGAAGATAAGAGGCAATTTTAAAAGCTTCACCATATGCTATTAGAACATAATATGCAACAAATAAACCAAATTCCAACAAAAAAGGAAAATGTCCTAGATCTAGTATTTGTGAATGAGGTAAATTATGTTAAGGAAATAATAGTGTTTAACACGGGAATTTAATAGTCCATTCCAAGGCAAGTGATCGTAGAATGAATCAAAACACAAAACACTGGGGAGGATAGGGAAAATAAATTTTCTATAGTAAGAATATAAAATGGTCAGAAATAAATGAAGAATTGAACAAAGAATGGAAAAATGTATTTGTAAGTGATAATATACAGGTAAATACGGACAAACTGTTCAAAATACTGGAGAAAATTTCTGAAAAATATGTACCGAAAAAAAACAATACACAAAAGACAAGCATACCAAGAGACAGAAGGATCTTATTTCAGAAAATTAGAAAGTGGAAGAAAAATCTTGCAAAAGAAAAAAATGTGTGGAAAATGATGAAATAAAATGTACGAAAGAAAATGCAGAAAAAAAGATTATACAGTCGAAAGAAAATAAAAAAAGGAACTTAGAAGAAAGGACACATCAAAATATATATATATATAAAAAAAACAAAGTACTTTACTCCTATGCAAAAAAAGATGAATAAAGGGAGATTGGAAATAGGCCCTCTAAAAATTGAAGGACGGCTAACGAGTGAAAAAAAGAAAATATGCAACATATTAGCAGAAAAATAAAAGAGTGAGTTCACGCCAGGAATTGCGAATGAGAATAATTCAACAGAAATGAGAGAAGAAAATGTTGAATATCTAACGGATATAGATATTAATAAAGCAGATATTGTCAAGGTTATAAACGAAATTAAGAATGGATCGGCCGCCGGACCAGATGGAGTCCCAGCGATTTTGTTAAAAAAAAAACTGCAAACACTATTTCGAAGCCGCTTGCAATACTGCTAAGACAAAGTGTAGATATGAGCGAGATATATGTTAAACATAAATTAGCTTATATAACCCCTATCTTCAAAAGTGGATCAAGACTAGGGGCAAGCAATTATAGACCTGTTAGTCTAACATCACCTTTTATGAAAGTGTATGAGAGGGTAATAAAAAAGAAAATAATGAATCATTTGGTTAAAAATAATTTTTTCAATATAGGTCAACTCGGTTTTGTACCCGGAAAAAGTACACAACCCCAACTGATAGCACACTATGAAAACATGTACAAAAATATGATAAATTAAAAAGACACAGATGTGATCTACCTAAATTTTGCAAAAGCCTTTGACAAGGTAGACCATAATATATTAGAGACAAAAATGAGAAAGCATAATATTGTGGGAAAGATAGGGAAATGGGTAAAAGAATTCCTGCAAAACAGAAAACAGATAGTGGTTGCAAATGACGAGAAATTAGATGAAGCTCAGGTAATATCTGGCGTGCCAAAAGGTACAGTAATAGCTGCACTGCTGTTTGTTATTATGATCTCAGACATAGACTGTGATGTTGAAAACTCTGTAGTGAAAAGTTTCGCAGATAACACAAGAATAAGTAGAGAAATTACTTGTGATGAAGATAGGAACTCACTACAAAGAGATCTAAACAAAACATATGGATGGGTGGAGATATATAGGATGGTATTCAACTCCGATAAATTCGAATCAATAAACTATGAAAACAGAGAAGGAATGGTATATGCATACAAGGGACCTAATAACCAGACAATCACAAACAAGGAAGCAATTAAAGACCTTGGTGTAATGTTAAATAGGAATATGTTATGCAACGATCAAATAGCAACACTGTTAGCTAAATGTAAAGAAAAAAAATGGAATATTATTCAAACACTTTAAAACAAGAAAAACTGAACACATGATTATGTGTACTGCTATGTGGTATGGTATCCACACTACCAAAAGGATATTGCACAAATAGAGAGTGTACAAAGGTCCTATACTGCTAGAATAGAAGAAGTTAAGGACCTTGACTACTGGGAAAGCCTGCAATTTTTAAAACTATACAGTCTAGCAAGGAGAAGAGAACACTACATGATAATGCAAGCATGGAAGCAAATAGAAGGAATTACTGAAAACATCATGGAGCTAAAAATATCATAAAGAGCAAGCCGAGATAGATTGATAGTGCCAAAAAATATACCAGGAAAACTAAGGAAGGAGCAGAGGACATTAATCCACTAAGCACCAGCATCGATAATGCAACGACTATTTAGTGTGCTGATAGCTCATCTAAGAAACATATCAATAGTGAGCGTAGATGTGTTTAAGAAAAAGCTCGATAAATACCTAAGATGCATCCCAGACCATCCAAGACTGGAAGATGCAAAATACACCGGAAGATGCATTAGCAACTCTCTGGCGGATACACGAGGTGCCTCACACTGAGGGACCTGGGGGAACCCAAACAAATAAGGCAAAATAGGGCAATAAGGCTCTCTCTCTCTCTCTCTCTCTCTCTCTCTCTCTCTCTCTCACACATTCAGAATTTCACTCGCATAACGTCGACACCCTGTAAGCATTACCTTGCTCTCTCTCTCTCTCTCTCTCTCTCTCTCTCTCTCTCTCTCATTCAGAATTTTCAATCATATAATACTGACACCTTGTAAGCATCACCTTGCTCAGTGTTTTGTGACTGAAATTCTGAATGAGAGAGAGAGAGAGAGAGAGAGAGAGAGAGAGAGAGAGCGAGAGAGATCTTCCCTTCGTTCTTAGAATCGACTTTCCAGACAAAAACAAAAGTATTAGATCACAATTAAACCACCATTACGTTTGGCTCACCGGCATACCTTCCAAGCCTTGTCCATCTTTAGGCTTCACTTCTCTATTTTTCCCCTTAAAGATAAAAAAAAATATTCACATACCTTTCAAATGTACTGTATTGTTTATACGATTCTGTGAAATACAATTAATTAGTATATCAATCCTCTGATATGTTTTTCTCATCCTTTTTTTTATGGAACATTCTTCTGAAGTTTAACGTCACTCATAAAAGTATACGCTATTAATGTGTTGGGTAAATAGAATATGAAGCGTAGTGAAATATAATCAGATTTCTTCGTTTATCATATCCTACTCTTCACGAAATGTAAATCTTACAAAAATAAAGTTGGTTGAGTAGTGAAAATTTCTTCCTGAACTATTGTAAGAGTAGATGAAACATAACGGGTAATAATAGGAGCACACAATTTTTATTTATTTTTTTTTTAATATTACAAAAAAACATTCAAAAGTAAAGTAAACATTTGACTCATTGTGATAAAAATTTTACGCATATGAAATATCTTGTAGTGAATTGCAAATAGACTTGCCATAGAGGTAAATAGAAAAAAATACAGAACTCATTTATCTAAATAAAAAAAGGCTAAAAGAATAAAAATTATTAAATGACATTATAAAGAATAGAAGTTTACTTCCCAATAGTCATTTTCTTTTCAGCCAAGGTGGAGATAAAAAAAAAGGAATGTCAAATTAAAGACAAGAAATTGTCAAATAACCAAATGAAATTAAAAATGCTAAGCGAACTGATAAAATATAAACTTATATAAGAAAAAGACGATGATATACCTGTAGATAAATACAGAATTCAAGTTTGAAGGGACGGCGATATAAAATAACATCCGAATCTCTTGATCCCTAATTAAAATGCAGGTTTGTCCTTACCTAATGAGAGGGATTCACTAACTCACTGAATATCCTTTAACCAGTTCGCCTCTCTATCTAGACTATAAGTTTTTTCAATATACCAAAAGCTATGAAATTAGACTCTCGATGCTTCCGTTTAAATAACCTTCATTAAATCTTGATTAATTGTCTCTCATTTAAACACCTACCTGGCCTAAAAAGTAATTCTGCTCATTTGAAAGTTATTGGGTAAAGCTTGTTTCCCAAACCCGGTTGTTGTCAATCCTATAGCGATTATTAACTTGGGTAGAACTACCAGAATTGTCAGAGAGAGAGAGAGAGAGAGAGAGAGAGAGAGAGAGAGAGAGAGAGAGAGTTAGCTTGGCTTAGCTACACTGTTAGAAATTTGTATTAAAAACGGTAAATGCCTGGCAACATTTATTCCAGGATTTTTACCGTTTAAAAAACGGATATATTGATGTAAAGGAGTGATATAACGGTCACCAACTCTTAAAATATAAGAATAAAAGTGTGGTAAAATTACGGTCGCCTGTATTTTACTGAAATACGGCTTAGAACAGTATATATTTACGGAGAATTTTCGATTAAAATTACAGGTTCTTTTAACAGTGTAATAGTAATAATAGCAATAATAATATTATCAGAATATTGCTAATTAACTAGGTACCAATACTGAAACAAGGCCAGGAATAATACCAGGAAGAAAGAAAATTTATT
>NC_090730.1:40484580-40489580 GCF_036898095.1 Palaemon carinicauda
GTCATTCACTGTGGTATTGAAGTTTGGGAGCATCAGTCCTGGTGGAAGTTGGACGAGGGTCTTGGTTTTATCTGTGTTGACTTGCATCCCAAAACGTTCGTAGACAGAGTTGTATGCATCGGCTAACGACTGCAGGTCCTCTGCCGTCTGACCTGGGTTGGCATTGTCGTCAGCATACTGCAGTTCTCGCACTGCACACAAGGTGGTCTTGGTTCTGGCGCGGAGTCTGGCGAGGTTGAAAGCGCCTCCATCCATGCGGAAACGTAGGTCGACTGAGGGTGTGTCTGGGGGAATCTCGTTGAGCATTGCTGCGGTGTATAGCGAGAAACACTTTGGGGCCAGAACACAGCCCTGCTTCAGGCCGCCGTTGATGGGGAATGGGTCTGAAAGAGAGTTCTGGTGGCAGACTCTCCCAACCATTCCGTCATGGAGGGCACGCACCAGCTTGACAAAATCGGGTGGGCAGCCATATCTTTTGAGGACAGCCCACATGGCAGGTCGAGGTACTTTGTCGAAGGCCTTTTTCAAATCCCAGAAGATGAACATTATGGGCTGTTGTTGTTCGAGGCTCTTCTCTTGTAGTTGTAGTGCACAGAAGATCATGTCTATGGTCCCGCGGGAAGGTCGAAAGCCGCACTGGGACTCTGGCAGGATGTCTTCTGCGAGAATAAGGAGGCGGTCAAGGAGAATCCGAGTGAAAATCTTACTCGCGATGCTTAGTAGTGATATTCCCCGGTAGTTGTTACAGTTCTCCCTGTCTCCCTTCTTGAAGATGGTAACGATGTTTGCATCGCGGAAGTCACTGGGGACGGTCTTGGTCTCCCATATTTTCAGTATAAGGAGCATCAAACGGTTCCTAAAACCGGGGCCACCGTGAGTGAGGAGCTCCAACGGGATGTTGTCTGGCCCTGGGACTTTGCCGGGCTTCATGCGCTGCAGGGCCTTGTTGAAGTCATGGATGGAGGGTGGTAGTGCCATCCAGTGACGGACGGGATGCTGCGGGGTCATTCGCAGGAGATCGTCTGGGGTGTCTGCTTGTTCATTGAGGAGGTTCTCTAAGTGAGACCTCCACCTGGCCAGGATGCCCTCGCTGTCAGTGATGGTCGTGGCCCCATCCGCGTCCTTCAGGCTGCCCACTGATGACCGTGTGGGACCAACTATTTCCTTTGTTGCTGCATAGAAGCTGCGCAGGTCACGTTGGTCAGAGAAACTCTGTATTTCTGCAGCTTTTCTTTACCACCAGGTGTTCCTGGCTTCACGGATCCCTCTTTGGCAACCAGCTTCAGCCACCTTGTGAGCACATCTGTTAGCTGCTGTTGGTTGGTTTTCCAAAGTCAGGCGTGCTTGTCGTTTGTTTTCAATGAGAAGAGAGATGGTAGCATCATTCTCATCAAACCAATCCTGCCGTTTCTTGGTGGTGTAGCCAAGTGTTTCCTCTGCGGCACGGGCCATGGCATTTCTGAGGGTGGTCCAGTGGTGCTCAACAGTGGCCTGACACACGGGGTCTGCGAGGTGTTGTTCGCAGGCCTCCTTGTAGTTCTGTGCCACCTGTGGGTTGCGGAGCTTACTGCAATCAAAGCGTTGGTGTGGTACGTTGTCACGTGCCCTTCTGGGTGGTCGTAGGGTCGTCACGGAGAGTCGGGAGATGAGGAGTCTGTGGTCCGTCCAGCAGTCGTCCGCTCCGGGCATGGATCGGGTGATGCGGACGTCTCCTCGGTCTCTGGCTCTGGTCAGGACGTAGTCCAGGGTGTGCCAGTGTTTAGACCGTGGGTGTGTCCATGTGGTCTTTTGTCGTTTTGGTAACTGGAAGATGGTGTTGGTTACCACATGTTGGTGTTCTGCACACAGACCCAGTAGGAGTTGGCCATTGGCATTGCAATTTCCAATGCCATGGTGGCCGATGATTCCCTCCCACAGGCGATGGTCTTTGCCTACTCGGGCATTAAAGTCGCCAAGCACAACGAGCTTGTCATTGGCGGGCACTGCCTGGATGGTGCGGTCGAGCTGGGTGTAGAAGGCAGCTTTGTCATCATCGGTTGAGGTCATAATCGGGGAGTAGACAGAGATTAGGGTGAGGTGTCTGTCCCGTGTGATGGGGATGCGGACAGTCATCAGGCGCTCACTGATGGCCTTGGGAGCGAGGTTGTGCTGCTGCACTAGCTGGGAACGGATGGCGAAGCCGACACCGTGGATGCGAGGCTCCTCTAGGGCCTTGCCTTTCCAGAAGATGGTGTAGCCTGTTCCAGCTTCCCTGATGTTGCCCTCTTCGGGTAGTCTGGTCTCGCTAAGAGCCGCCACATCAACATTGAAGCGGGCTAGCTCCTTGCAGACGAGGGCTGTACGTCGTTCCGGGCGGTTGGTGTTCGTCACGTCTTGGAGGGTGCGGATGTTACACGCACCTAAGGTTAATATTTATTTCTTGTTGTTTCGACCGCATTAGTGGGATGTCCGCCAGCCGCGGTGAGCTGACCAGACGGGTTTGCCGTGTCAGATGTTTACCCCACCTTTTCTAGGGGCCTCCCCATGTGGGGTGGGCTGCGGTGTTCTCAATAGGCCAGCCCAGTCATGGGTCCAGCTGCCAAACTCTGGTGTCATGGCACCGTCACCAGAGAACGACTTAATCTTAGACTCGCCGCCTGAGTGCAGTCGTGGGCTAAGGGCTTCCAGCTATCCAGGCCTGCCCCCTTCACCCACGGTACTGTCGCCTCAGGACTTGGTGGTGGTGATGATGATGATGATGGTGAGAAAGAGATGAAGAAGGGTGGAGGAAACGACAGAATGCCAGTAGCTGGGTATACTGTTTTGGGTGGTCGTGGCTTTGCAACGGCCACACACACACACTTGGCCCACACCGTTTTCACCGCGGCTCAAGACATATGAGACAGGCGGCTTCTCCGATGTTGGTTGCATCGGGCTGCCGGGTTCTTGTTATGTCGAGGCCCGCCTTGTTGCCTGCCCGACAGGCATTGCCCTCTTCCGCCGGCGCTGGGAAGCTCCGCCGTTGGGGTCTTGTTTGGTTTGATTTTGGAGTTTTCCTTCTCCTAGCCTTTGCCTATCTTAGATAGAGGAGAAGGCCTATAGGGGTCCAGTCTTGGTCTGGTCTCTCAGAACTGGCTTTAGCGGTATGGTTGAGCCTGCCAGGGTGGATAAACTACCCCACCGCCATTGCCCAGCCCATCATTGGGACACTCAAGCCCCTCTACTGCAGCAAAGTGCTGGACCATCAGAGGGGATATATATATATATATATATACATATATATATATATATATATATAGATATATATATAGATGTGTGTGTGTGTGTATATATATATATATATATATAGATGTGTGTGTGTGTATATATATATATATATATATAGATGTGTGTGTGTGTATATATATATATATATATATATATAAATATATATATATAAATATACATGTATAAATATAAGTATGTACATACATACAGTACAGAGAAAAAAACTACATCATATTGGGATCGAATCCTAGTCTCTTCAAATGAAAGGCAAGGAATAAAAAAAAAAAAAGGTAATGTAGGTAAAGAATTTAATATGGTTACTTATGTAGTAAATACATGAGGATCAATGTTATTAAGAGATTTTTCCCTAAAAACAGATATTAGTCGAATTCTAACAAGTCTCTCTCTTTTTGTCTTTAATTCCCTTCAAATATAATGGCATATCAAAAAAAAAAATAACATCAATGTTATTAGAGATTTTTCCCTAAAAACAGAGGTTTGTAGAATTCCAACAAGTCTTTCTTTTTTGTGCATTTAATTCCCATCTACTATCAGGGAATATTAAAAAAACGATTGCTTGAAACTATTGATTATAAATACGAAATCTAATCTAACTTTTATTTCCGAACATCATTCTCTTCCATAAACTTCTATGACCGATATCATAAAGTCCAATTACTTCCGCAAAACAAACTCTATCTCAACTTAATTTAACGCCAATTGTTATCATATTTTTCCGTCTCCAGAGTTTTGCCTCCACAGGCTTCGCTGCGTCGTCTCGATCGGTCCAGAATTCCTAATAAAAAACAAATATCCAAAATGATCAAAACATTTAGGCTTGTATCATTTTAAGCTTGCATGAAAGTATACTACTTCACTGTTAAAACTTTGTAATATAAAACGGTAAAAATGGTGGAATAGATGTCGCCAGGCATTTACCGTTAAAAAAAAAAAAGAAAAAAAAAATAGAAAAATAACTGGTATATTGACGTTAAGGAATGAAATTACGATCACCAACCCGTAAAAGATTGTTAAGTATGGTAAAATTATGGTTGCCTGTATTCTTGATGAAATACGGCAGAGAACAGTATTTTTATTGAGAATTTCCGATTATAATTCCATTTTTTTTTTACAGCCAACTTCGTAGTAAGTGGAAATATTTTCCGTGTCACATCCAAAGAATGTCAAGTATCATTAATATATTTTATACACGCATACATACATATATACATGCATGCACACACAAACACACACGCACACAAACACACACACACACACACACACACACACACATATATATATATATATATATATACATATATTTTTTACCCGCATACATATATACATACATACATACATACATTCAAGCATGCATACACACAGATATATATATATATATATATATTACTCCCTAAGCTACAAAGTTAGTTGGAAAAACAAAATCCTGGAAGGACAAGGGATCTAACAGGGAAATACCCTGGTGAAGAAAAGAAATCAAGATATAAATAAACTACATACTGAAAATAATTAATACAATTATAAAATATCTTAAGATCAGTAAAAATGTTAAAATAGATTTGTCTTATATAATCAATGAAGAGAGAATTATATCAACCAGTTCAACATAAGAACATTTGCTCTAAATTTGAACTTCTGAAGTTCCACCAATTCAACAGCCTGATTCGGACAATCCCTCTAGAATCTGGTCAGAGCTGCTATATTGATATATAGAAACATTTCATATACTTATTTCA
>NC_090730.1:40494580-40509580 GCF_036898095.1 Palaemon carinicauda
TTTTTCTCCTATAAAAGCTACTGACCATAGCAAAAGAGTCTATTCTACCCTTACCAAAAGGAAAGTAGCCACTGAACAATTAAAATACACTTGCGAAGAAGAATTGCTGGGTAATATAAGTGTTGTCAGGTGTATAAGGACTGAGGAGAATGTGACAAAAATAGGCCAGACTATCCGGTGAATGTGCAGGCAAAGAAAAATGAACCCTACCTAGAGCGAGGGATCTAATGTATATACTGTCTGGCAAGTCAAAGGACCTAATATTTGTTCTCTAGCAATAGTATCAAATTTAACTTTGAATAACTATACTCAGCTAAGAGCTGTTGCTCAGAAATACAATAAAACCATAAAAGAAACCCACTCTTGTACAACTTAAGAACGTAAATGGTGGCTACCCTTAAATTTGCACATTAGTGTAACCTTTACAGTTCCTCCTTTTCTTAAAAGAGATGGCTTTTTGCACTACCTGTGCCAAAGGAAAAGGCAACCCATTTGGTTGATTTGTATTGACAATAAGCAGAGTAATGAGACACTAGATCATCCTCATTCTTGTTTTCCTGAGGCTAAACTAGATAGGTTTGCTTTTAAAACCTGTGAAATCAAAACACTCTTGATAGAAGGGGGCCGTCCTCCATGTCCACCATTTTTTTTTTAATGATCCAAAGTACACTATTTATGAATATGTTTTAGACATATATAATACCTTCTTCATATAAAAACTTCAAGTCATTTGATTAAAAACTCTTTGATTTATTCACAAAAATTATGATTAGAAAAAAAAATAGGTAAATTTTTCTCCACTAATATGACACAGATTGTATTGAAACTTATACCATAAAACCTACTTTATAAACAGAACAATTTTGTGAGATTGAATATTGATTTACCTTTTTTTTATGAATTTTCATTTTTTTCCCTCGTCTATATGCAAAATAATTGTTAAAAAAAGTAAAAAGAAAATAAAAATAACCGTCTCACAAAATCGTTGGAATTTTATTCCTCTTTTCAATTATATCTTTCTCTCTAAAATCGAATAATTTATAACTGAGAAAAAATGTACTTAAGTGCGAATAAGTGTTTTTGAGTTATGAGCTCCCAAAGATTTGCAACATATTTTTGCTTCTTTTCTTGAAGAAATCAAGATAACATTATTATGATAACTCTTATTGTTTATTCCTACATAAACGCACCCAAAACAAGGTATTTAAACCCTATTTTACTATTACACTTGGCGTAAGGATGTCATGAGTTGCCAGCGTTCTCTCATTGTTGCCAGTGTTTTAGTTAGACCATTTCCGCTGTATACTCTTATTCATGTTTCCCTTTCTTCTTGGTTCCTTTTTTCTTGCTCTCTGCTTACATTTTGTTCTTTATAGGACTTAAGGTAACATTGGCCTTGCTATAAATTCCCCAGGGACGTTGTGAAAACACAATGTACATATGAATTGCAAGTAAACAAACACATGCATTATAACTTCTATACGTCATTAAAAACTCTGGCTGCTGTTCTCGTAGGTTGTAGTTTTCGTTCACCTACCATCTACCGATGCCTTTCATTTCTGCCAGCCGTATGATATTTCAAAACATTAAGTGAAAAAATTGCTATAAATACACAAAAATATCCACGCAAAGACGATTCTGTCAAACTCAGCCATGCAGACAATGCAGTAAGGATGACGTCATAATTTATAGACCGCTATATCTTCATTATTTGTAAAATTAACTGGCTGAAACTTCTGGAGAGCCTGTACGATATGTTTATGCATACATAGGAGCGATAAAGTGATTTTCGATTTGTGGAAGTTGGTATGTCAAAACACCACGGCGGACAGTCCCCTCTTTAGAGGTGTAGACTCAAATGGTATTTTTTTTTTTTTTTTTTTTATAAAGACCTCTGATATCTTAGCTACGTTGTCTGTTATTTTCTGCAAGTTAACAATATGAGATTCTTTTTGCATTTGTTGTAGAATTGGTGAGGTTACTCTATTAGGCAATGGTGTTTGTGGTAGCTTTAACCCCACTCAATTTCCATAATACCACTATTATCTAAGATCTCTTAACGTCTTTTGCTGAAGACTATCGTTCTGTTCCTTAGTTTGCGATTTGGCTTCCAATAAGGCCTTGGAGCATGAGATGCTCTTTTTACAGCCTCCAATGCTGTACAAATATCGCATGATTGTGGTCATGAAGTCCGTACGATTGGTCTTGATTTTTGTGAGGCCATTGTATTCAAACCCACACAGATGGGAATAGTGGGTCTTCTCTTAGTATCATTATTGAACTGTGAAGTAATAGATTGCAAAGATTAGTTGTTGATGGCCAATGTAGTGAGTATAGGAATGTAATATCTGGTGTTCCTCTGGATATTGTTCTTAACCCCATTAATTTTCATACTAAATACACATATGGGGTTTAGTCTAAAAAAAACAAGCTTGTCGGATGTGGAACAGATGTTACTCCCTTTGCCTCTATTCCATCTCCTGTGTGCAGTGCGAGAACTGCAGTATGCTGACGACAATGCCACCCCAGGTCAGACGGCAGAGGACCTGCAGTCGTTAGCTGATGCACACAACTCTGTCTACGAACGTTTTGAGATGCAAGTCAACACAGATAAAACCAAGACCCTCGTCCAACTTCCACCAGGACTGATGCTCCCAAACTTCAATACCACAGTGAATGACCAACCGTTAGAACAGGTGGACCAGTTCTCCTACCTAGGGAGCATCCTAACATCAGCTCCCACAAGCAAAAAGGACGTGGAGAACAGGATCAGGGCAGCCCACTCTGCCTTTGGCCGACTCAACTGCCGCGTATTTAACAACCATGCACTGACAATGACCACCAAAATAATGGTGTTCAGGGCAGTAGTCCTCTCCACGCTCCTGTATGCATGTGAAACATGGACGCTATATAGAAACGATATTAAAAACCTAGAACGCTTCCAACAAATAAAACTGAGGCAGATCTTGAAAATCCTCTGGGAGAGCCACACCACCAACATTGAAGTCTTAGAACGTGCCTCGCTGACCAGCGTGGAGGCCACCATCATCCACCACCGCCTCCGCTGGATAGGACACGTGCATAGGATGGATCCATCTAGGCTCCCAAAGAAAATATTCTACGGAGAACTGACACAAGGCACCAGGCCACGAGGAGCCCCGAATATGCGCTATAAAGATCAACTAAAGCGCACCCGGGCTCTAACTGACATCGATCCTTCCTCATGGGAAGAAAAAGCCAGGGACAGAAAAACCTGGAGGAGTAGAGAACACCATGGCACCGTGGACTTCAAGGAGAGGAGGAGACAAAATGAGGAGGCTAGGAGGAGAAGAAGGAGAGAGCGATTAGAACAGCCCCGCCCACCACCTACCCTCCCTTGTGAACACTGTCCGCGACACTTCCACCACAGACTAGGACTTAACAGCCACATCAGACATAAGCACCCAGCCCATAGATAGGAGGCTGATGGCTAACGACAGAACCCAATACTCGGACACGAGTGGGCGCCGACGACGACGATTATATATATATATATATATATATATATATATATATATATATATTTATATATATATATGTATATGTATATATATATATATATATATATATATATACATATATATTATTCAAGTATGTGAAAGAAGGAAATGACCCACAAGGTAAGCGAAGAAAAAAAGATTATGATGACACTTTGTCAAGCACAAAACTCGAAGCAAATTACTTATTCCCATTACTTTTCTTACACAAGCAAAGAATCTCAAGACTCGAGTTCTCTATTTCTTTCAAGTAATTTTGTGCTTATCTTTGCATTCATGACTTGTCGATGATATAATAAACTTAATAACATCATCTCAGAGAATGTGTTTCCAGATGAAGTAATTTTGAGCGAAGTCTATGAGGTGAAAGAAGCAAGCCGAAATAAGGTTACTTTCTTATTCGCCTTTTGAAGTTCTTATTATCGTCTTTGAAGATGATATAATGTTTGTATATAAATGTGGAGATATGTGAATATTCTTCGTTAAATCTTCATTTTTTTTCCTAAATTATAACATCCAATAACTTCCTAAGAAGAGCATTGAAGTTTGCAGTTTCATATATTCATATATGAAACAAACATTTCGAAGGGCCAACATAACAAAATGTCATTTGTTTACGATTAAAAAGTGTAAAAGAATCATTTTTTGATTTTTTTCAGTACATCGGAAAAGGTCACTGAAAGAGATTATTTCATATATTTTGTGTACGTTGACCAGATGTTTAAATGTCAAAAGAGGAAGACAGAGATGAAGCCTTTCAAGATGAGTCAATTTCTATTATGCTTTCCAAACGCTGATGCGAAGATGGGAAGTTATCAATGTGTTATTATCAATAGAATTAATAATATCTTATCTGTTTTCTATTATACAATAAAATAGTTATTTGTTTAATCTTAATTCATAACATGATTGCATCAAACCACACCCTCTAGTGTTCCTATTCAAAACTACAACGTTATGAAAATTAGTTTGACATATAGTTTTTAAATTTTGCTTTTCCTTTAGGAATTGTATTTACTAAACAAATATAACGCAGGTATCAATTTCTATTTGGAGGCTTTCTTTTCCAGACCACTAACGGAAAATAAAGTATATTTTTATACATTTTCCCTTTTGAAGGCCCATTTCTTTCAAAGCCATTTGAGCATAGTGTACGTTTTTCACGAAACCATACAGAAAATTCATAAATTGGACAATTACTCGGACACTGCCTTTCTTTTCAAAACAAATTTAGCTTGAAAGCCTGTTGTGTCGGTCTTAACCTGAATTGAATCAATCCAAATAATTGAAAAAAATATGAAAATTTAATATTTTCATATCATATTCAGTTTTCGATGAAGGATAAACTCTTGGAAGAAATAAGCCCTTTCTTAGGAAATAACTTGGTTTTCCTGGTCTTAATCCTTTTGGGAGAGGAAAATACTTGAGAAAACCAGCAAAGATTGTGTAGATTTCTGCAGGAGCCATCTTTTAAAATTACTTGCCGTCCAGGACTTAATCTTTTTCGAAGAAAGAAAAATATTTGACGAAGCCGAGGCATGTCAAGAGCTTGTCTTAGAAAGGGAACGCTAAATGAACCAACCAGGAGACGATAACAAACTGTGGTCTAGCCCTGATCCAATTCCTTCTCTTTTCTCTAACTTTTCAAAGATTTTTTGCACGAGAGAGAGAGAGAGAGAGAGAGAGAGAGAGAGAGAGAGAGAGAGAGATGCTTATATAGTGTGTGAGAGAGATAGAGAGAAGAGCAAGGTGACGGTTACACAATGTCAGTGCTATGACTGAAATTTTGAATGAGAGAGAGAGAGAGATGACATAATAAATCCAGAGAAAGAAAGATAGATAATAGAGAGGAAGTGAGAGAGATGATTATCAGGAAAGGGAAGACAAGTCATAAATACAAGATTTTCTGTATCCAAAATTAGTTTGATAATTTTATAAGGTTCTTTATTAATAAAAAAAGGATTTCAAGTAAATCCAACAACTTTTGCATTAATAAATAACCATATATTCCAGCATGTGGTCGGTGGGGTTAAATTTGAGTAATTAATTAAAACTGTTTGATATTGATTTAGTAACAATGCAGATTCTTGATCTATGCAGTTTAGATCGTAGGATTTGCGATAACAAAATAGGTAACATATCAATAGTGTTGAATTATATCTTTGTAAATTATTACAACAAATATTTCCTAATGCCATACATAATAATATCATGTAGAATAACATCCCAAGTTTTATCTATAACTGAAATCGAATTGGGAATTATTTGATGAAGCAAAGATGGGAGTGAGTTACATGACTGAATATTATTGTTGATGGACAAAATCTATAAATCAAACAATGGAAATTAAATTTTCAGTTAACTGAAAAGTGATGACCACTTCCTGTAAGGTGTCGAGGGAGAAGCTACCCAAACAGGAAACGATCAGGATTGATTTCAATTTTCTGGTCTCTCTCTGAAGTGGAAATCTCTCTCTCAAACGCCAGGACCTCTATCAACTTTTGAGTGACTGTACCTCACAACAAACGGTAATTAAATAATAACTTTAAGATTATTCTAAAATTACAATCAACTTTGCATAACCAAGTCCCGAGACAACGAAAATTATAAACATTCAGGACATTATTGGCTTGAAGTTTTGAAAAAAATACTTAAAGGACGATTATGAATTATTAGAGCGTCTTTCACTTCAACTAAAATAATCTCTCGTGATCTGGGAGCGGCTTTTACTGTGATAAGATTATTTTTGTCTATATGACGCCTTGCATAGGTTCCTATTGGGAACTCTTTAGCCGTTCTGGAGCTCATCGCATTTTATGATATTCGTTATAAGTGTATCATATTTAGGTTTTACTGTATGATTAAAAGGGGAGATGATAATGATTAAGAAAAAAATCAGGAACAAGAAAATAATAATAATTAAGATGAAATGGAGAAAGAAAGAAACATCAAGGTTAAATTACTTATTATATCAATGTAATATTAAACATCTCAATAGCTTAAGTAATGAGGGATAGTTTCTAATTTCATGCAATGAAATGTTACAAAAAAAAAAAAAAAAAAAAAAAAAAAAAGGGTTGGATATCGGTACAAAAATGTATAAAGGCACGTAAACAAAATAAGCATTGAAGAAAAGTTTAATGTGAAAACTAAAAGAGTGTGCGTGTCGGAGATTTGTCACGAAGAGAAATTGCAAGAGAATCTGAGAAATGGTAAATTAACCCCCAATGCATGACTGACGTACCTTGCGTTTATGATGGACTGAAAGACAGGGAAATTGCTTGAAGGACGTAGAGACTAAGGGTTTAAGTATTTAAAGTCATTAGATTTATTCTGAAGTCTGTTATTTCTCCCTCAGTCTTGTCGATTTGTGATGTGCTAAAGGGACGTGGAAAATTATTCACGCGTTTTGTGATGATTAAAGATCCAGATGCACGATAATAAAGGGTTTAGGTTTAATCAGCATTTACCCTTAACTTGAATTAACAAGTGTTGCTTGAATAATAAATTTTCTTTCTTCCTGGTATTATTCCCTGGCCTTGTTTCAGTATTGGTACCTAGTTAATTAGCAATATTCTGATAATATTATTATTGCTATTATTACTATTACACTGTTAAAAGAACCTGTAATTTTAATCGAAAATTCTCCGTAAATATATACTGTTCTAAGCCGTATTTCAGTAAAATACAGGCGACCGTAATTTTACCACACTTTTATTCTTATATTTTAAGAGTTGGTGACCGTTATATCACTCCTTTACATCAATATATCCGTTTTTTAAACGGTAAAAATCCTGGAATAAATGTTGCCAGGCATTTACCGTTTTTAATACAAATTTCTAACAGTGTAGCTAAGCCAAGCTAACTCTCTCTCTCTCTCTCTCTCTCTCTCTCTCTCTCTCTCTCTCTCTCTCTCTCTCTCTCTCTCTGACAATTCTGGTAGTTCTACCCAAGTTAATAATCGCTATAGGATTGACAACAACCGGGTTTGGGAAACAAGCTTTACCCAATAACTTTCAAATGAGCAGAAATACTTTTTAGGCCAGGTAGGTGTTTAAATGAGATAGAGAGAGAGGCGAACTGGTTAAAGGATATTCAGTGAGTTAGTGAATCCCTCTCATTAGGTAAGGACAAACCTGCATTTTAATTAGGGATCAAGAGATTCGGATGTTATTTTATATCGCCGTTCCCTTCAAACTTGAATTCTGTATTTATTTACAGGTATATCATCGTCTTTTTCTTATATAAGTTTATATTTTATCAGTTCGCTTTGCATTTTTAATTTCGTTTGGTTATTTGACAATTTCTTGTCTTTAATTTGACATTCCTTTTTTTTTATCTCCACCTTGGCTGAAAAGAAAATGACTATTGGGAAGTAAACTTCTATTCTTTATAATGTCATTTAATAATTTTTATTCTTTTAGCCTTTTTTTATTTAGATAAATGAGTTCTGTATTTTTTTCTATTTACCTCTATGGCAAGTCTATTTGCAATTCACTACAAGATATTTCATATGCGTAAAAATTTTTATCACAATGAGTCAAATGTTTACTTTACTTTTGAATGTTTTTTTGTAATATTAAAAAAAAAAAAATAAAATTGTGTGCTCCTATTATTACCCGTTATGTTTCATCTACTCTTACAATAGTTCAGGAAGAAATTTTCACTACTCAACCAACTTTATTTTGTAAGATTTACATTTCGTGAAGAGTAGGATATGATAAACGAAGAAATCTGATTATATTTCACTACGCTTCATATTTCTATTTACCCAACACATTAATAGCGTATTACTTTTATGAGTGACGTTAAACTTCAGAGAATGTTCCATAAAAAAAAAGGATGAGAAAAACATATCAGAGGATTGATATACTAAATTAATTGTATTTCACAGAATCGTATAAACAATACAGTACATTTGAAAGGTATGTGAATATTTTTTTTATCTTTAAGGGGAAAAATAGAGAAGTGAAGCCTAAAGATGGACAAGGCTTGGAAGGTAATGCCGGTGAGCCAAACGTAATGGTGGTTTAATTGTGATCTAATACTTTTTGTTTTTGTCTGGAAAGTCGATTCTAAGAACGAAGGGAAGATCTCTCTCTCTCTCTCTCTCTCTCTCTCCTCTCTCTCTCTCTCTCTCTCTCTCTCATTCAGAATTTCAGTCACAAAACACTGAGCAAGGTGATGCTTACAAGGTGTCAGTATTATATGATTGAAATTCTGAATGAGAGAGAGAGAGAGAGAGAGAGAGAGAGAGAGAGAGAGAGAGAGAGAGAGAGAGGAGAGAGAGAGAGAGAGAGAGAGAGCAAGGTAATGCTTACAGGGTGTCGACGTTATGCGAGTGAAATTCTGAATGTGAGAGAGAGAGAGAGAGAGAGAGAGAGAGAGAGAGAGAGAGAGAGGAGAGAGAGAGAGAGAGAGAGCCTTATTGCCCTATTTTGCCTTATTTGTTTGGGTTCCCCCAGGTCCCTCAGTGTGAGGGCACCTCGTGTATCCGCCAGAGAGTTGCTAATGCATCTTCCGGTGTATTTTGCATCTTCCAGTCTTGGATGGTCTGGGATGCATCTTAGGTATTATCGAGCATTTTCTTAAACACATCTACGCTCACTATTTGATATGTTTCTTAGATGAGCTATCAGCACACTAAATAGTCGTTGCATTATCGATGCTGGTGCTTAGTGGATTAATGTCCTCTGCTCCTTCCTTAGTTTTCCTGGTATATTTTTTGGCACTATCAATCTATCTCGGCTTGCTCTTTATGATATTTTTAGCTCCATGATGTTTTCAGTAATTCCTTCTATTTGCTTCCATGCTTGTATTATCATGAAGTGTTCTCTTCTCCTTGCTAGACTGTATAGTTTTAAAAATTGCAGGCTTTCCCAGTAGTCAAGGTCCTTAACTTCTTCTATTCTAGCAGTATAGGACCTTTGTACACTCTCTATTTGTGCAATATCCTTTTGGTAGTGTGAGTACCATACCACATAGCAGTACACATAATCATGTGTTCAGTTTTTCTTGTTTTAAAGTGTTTGAATAATATTCCCATTTTTTTCTTTACATTTAGCTAACAGTGTTGCTATTTGGTCGTTGCATAACATATTCCTATTTAACATTACACCAAGGTCTTTAATTGCTTCCTTGTTTGTGATTGTCTGGTTATTAGGTCCCTTGTATGCATATACCATTCCTTCTCTGTTTTCATAGTTTATTGATTCGAATTTATCGGAGTTGAATACCATCCTATATATCTCCATCCATCCATATGTTTTGTTTAGATCTCTTTGTAGTGAGTTCCTATCTTCATCACAAGTAATTTCTCTACTTATTCTTGTGTTATCTGCGAAACTTTTCACTACAGAGTTTTCAACATCACAGTCTATGTCTGAGATCATAATAACAAACAGCAGTGCAGCTATTACTGTACCTTTTGGCACGCCAGATATTACCTGAGCTTCATCTGATTTCTCGTCATTTGCAACCACTATCTGTTTTCTGTTTTGCAGGAATTCTTTTACCCATTTCCCTATCTTTCCCACAATATTATGCTTTCTCATTTTTGTCTCTAATATATTATGGTCTACCTTGTCAAAGGCTTTTGCAAAATTTAGGTAGATCACATCTGTGTCTTTTTAATTTATCATATTTTTGTACATGTTTTCATAGTGTGCTATCAGTTGGGGTTGTGTACTTTTTCCGGGCACAAAACCGAGTTGACCTATATTGAACAAATTATTTTTAACCAAATGATTCATTATTTTCTTTTTTATTACCCTCTCATACACTTTCATAATAGGTGATGTTAGACTAACAGGTCTATAATTGCTCGCCCCTAGTCTTGATCCACTTTTGAAGATAGGGGTTATATAAGCTAATTTATGTTTAACATATATCTCGCTCATATCTACACTTTGTCTTAGCAGTATTGCAAGCGGCTTCGAAATAGTGTTTGCAGTTTTTTTTTAACAAAATCGCTGGGACTCCATCTGGTCCGGCGGCCGATTCATTCTTAATTTCGTTTATAGCCTTGACAATATCTGCTTTATTAATATCTATATCCGTTAGATATTCAACATTTTCTTCTCTCATTTCTGTTAAATTATTCTCATTCGCAATTCCTGGCGTGAACTCACTCTTTTATTTTTCTGCTAATATGTTGCATATTTTTTTTTTTTCACTCGTTAGCCGTCCTTCAATTTTTAGAGGGCCTATTTCCAATCTCCCTTTATTCATCTTTTTTTGCATAGGAGTAAAGTACTTTTTTTTTTATATATATATATATATATTGATGTGTCCTTTCTTCTAAGTTCCTTTTTTTTATTTTCTTTCGACTGTATAATCTTTTTTTCTGCATTTTCTATCGTACATTTTATTTTCATCATTTTCCACACATTTTTTTCTTTTGCAAGATTTTTCTTCCACTTTCTAATTTTCTGAAATAAGATCCTTCTGTCTCTTGGTATGCATGTCTTTTGTGTATTGTTTTTTTTCGGTACATATTTTTCAGAAATTTTCTCCAGTATTTTGAACAGTTTGTCCGTATTTACCTGTATATTATCACTTACAAATACATTTTTCCATTCTTTGTTCAATTCTTCATTTATTTCTGACCATTTTATATTCTTACTATAAAAATTTTATTTTCCCTATCCTCCCCAGTGTTTTGTGTTTTGATTCATTCTACGATCACTTGCCTTGGAATGGACTATTAAATTCCCGTGTTAAACACTATTATTTCCTTAACATAATTTACCTCATTCACAAATACTAGATCTAGGACATTTTCCTTTTTTGTTGGAATTTGGTTTATTTGTTGCATATTATGTTCTAATAGCATATGTTGAAGCTTTTAAAATTGCCTCTTATCTTCTGCGCTACTATTACTCTCATTTTTATATGTATACATACAACTGCTTTCTTCTATCCGTTCTTTCCAATCCACGAAAGGAAAGTTAAAATCTCCGGATAGGAGTATATTCTAGTCTTTATGGTTTCTACATATACCATCTATTTTTTCTATTATTATGTCAAACTCCTTAGTATTTGGGGGTATGTAAACTACAATATTCACTAGTTTTTCAAATTCAAATTCTACCGCAATCAATTCACATTCTGTGTTGCTGTATTTTTCAAAGACTTTTCCTTGATTTATGCCTCTTCCATATATTGCGGTTCCCCCTTGATTCCTATTTGTTCTGTCAGATCTATAATTAATATATCTATTTTTTCAATTTGGGTTAGTTCTTCTAAGAATTCTATTTTCCTTTTAGAGTTACTCATGACAAAACCCTGTGCATTCATCACTATTATGGCATGTGTTTCATCCCCATTATTTGATATTGGTAATAATATGGATTCTCCCATACTTCCTTCCTGTTCTGATATGATGTTCTTTTCTTCATTTCCAGGAATTCTGCCATTACAAAATCCAACTTTTCTATTATATTTGCTCTTTCGTCTTCATATTTATTTTTGTGTGTATACCTGCAATTATCCCCATATCTGCACCAACCCCTGGCATTATAGATGCATTCTTTGTAGTTGGGCTCTAAATGTGCATATTTGGGTTGGAAGGCCTCGTATCTTGGGGCCTTTGGTGAGAGAGAGAGAGAGAGAGAGAGAGAGAGAGAGAGAGAGAGAGAGAGAGAGAGAGAGAGAGAGAGAGAGACCAAGGTGGTGACTACATAGTGCCAGTGTTATGTGACTGAAATTCTTAATAAGAGAGAGAGAGAGAGAGAGAGAGAGAGAGAGAGAGAGAGAGAGAGAGAGAGAGAGAGAGAGAGATTGCCGAATGATGCTATGGTAACCGGTTAATTCATTATTGAAAGCAGAATGAGACTGAAAGACAGACAGACGTCTTGTAATATTAGTAATAAAAATTATCATTCATTGCTAGAAACATTGATGCATAAAGTTTGACAAAATCATCAAAATGACTCTATCAAAATTATAAGACAAATAATATCTTTGCAAGAAACTTTAACGATAAATTCTGTATAAAAATGTTAGGTTTAACGGTTTATAATGAAAATTTCCGTTGCATAAAACTTGGAAGGAATTCTAATCTTGTTATAATTTTGATCTATATTTGCTGTTCAGTTATGCAAGAGTCATTATTTTTGCACGAAACATTTAACATTTATACTGGATTAAATCTTCGATTTGTTTTCGCCACACAAGAAATATGACTTCTGAAAATATTTATTATTTGTTAATAAATGTATTAATTAATTAGTTGAATTATTAATTACATTGATTTATTAGTTAATTTATCTATTTAGTAATATTACAACGTAAAATAAGCTCCCACGAAACATTCGAATGATTGAAGACATTAAGGCTTTTAAGAGGAAACAGAAGACTTTCTTATTTAAACAATCCTACAACAGTGACGATTTAACAGTAAATGAACAATATGTGATCTGAAACGATAAAACCTCCAAACGACCAAGGTTAAAACGACTGTGGAAGTCCTGTAGAGAGTGGGGTTCCACTGCTGTATGGGACCGGAAAAGCAGCCATCAAAGTAAGTAAAGTAAGAAACTGGGGTGGTACTATATTAGTTCAGACAACGAATCAACCCCGCGATAAGTCATTGAACAAATTTAACTGTAATGAATATTTCATCAAGCCTCGACTTTATTCTTTGTTGAATAACAATTACGCTAAACAAACAGATGCTGGTAAATTAAATGAGGGAAAACACTTTTTTTTTATTATGAAGGAGAAACTTGCCAAGTTGTGTTTCACTTGACGGTTAAATTGCCTGTTTGTTTGTTTACTGCTTCATTTGTTTGTATAAAAGTTAACTTTTATTATTATTATTATTATTATTATTATTATTATTATTATTATTATTACTAGTTTAGCTACAACCCTAGTAGGAAAAGCAAGCTACTATAAGCACAAGGGTTCAAACAGGAAAAAAGAGCCCAGTGAGGAAATGAAATAAATATATGAAATAAGAAGAAAAAATTAAAATAAAATTTTTTAAAAACGTTAACAAGATTAAAATAGATATTCTATATACAAACTATAAAAACTTATGTCAGCCTGTTTATACATAATAAGTAATTTTATACATTCATTTATATATAATCTAATTTGATTTGGCAACTTGATTGTGTATTTATTTAACCTTCGTGACCCCATTTGTTCCCTGTGGTATATCTCGGGCAATTTCCAGCACCGGCATGAATGGCCGCAGCAGGTGGCAGTAGAAGGTAATACAGTAAACGTCGTGATGCAATTTCCATGGAGCCTCCCCATCCACAGCAGTTTTATAAGGATTATATGAGACTCCTCTAGTAGAAGGGACGCCTCTTCTTGGAAGAAAGTACTGGCTTTCCGTTGCTAGCTTACTCGTAGTAGAGATTCCACTTAAGTTAATTTATTCCTTTTAATATGGTCACAACAAATAAGAGTTAAAGATTTCTAATATTAATTTCACAGGCACATCAGGATGCAGTTGCTACCACCTGTTTCATCTGAGGGCTCTCTGTGAGAAACTAGAAATATATAAAAGATATAATAAAAGAATACGATATCAAGTATGAGATTTTGAAATATAATTACCAAAAGACATCATGTAACATTTTAGTGTACATCACTCGAAGCTGGGAGTTGTCCAGTTTTCTCCGGGTAATTTTCTTTTCACATCCGAATTTATAGTTCTAATTATGTTTGCATCTTTCTTTCTAACCTTTTTTCACCAGACGGTATATATGTTTTTCAAGCATGTCAGTGGCCCTGCTTCACACATATCTCCACTGCTGACGATCTTCATGTACTATAACTTTTCCTCTTCAATCTATGTAAATTCTCACATTTCCTTCTCACTCCTCTCTCACTTTTCCATCCACCTCATCTTCGACCTACCAATTGGTCTTCTACCGTGGGGTCTCCATTCCAAGAATTTCCTTGGATATTGTTCTTCTCCCATTCTTTTGACATGTCCAAACCACCGAAGTTGTCCTCTTTCGATAAACTCCAAAATTCTATCCGTTCCTAGTTTTCTTCTCTCACAAGACTAAATAAACTGCTTGCATCTATTTAAGGAAATTAATGTTGTTACCTCATTTTTTTCTTGAATAGAACTAACGGAAAATATCTTCAGCCGACATTATAGAAGCTTATTGGGATTTTCTAATTCGCTTACTACGTGAAGTAATATATAAAATTTTTAAATTGTGATTCAAATTCATCGAACAATTTAAAACAACGTACAGTTGTTACCGATTTTCAATTTATGTTTGAAAGTGAGGAACTATTCTTACAGTTTTAACACACACATACAGACACGCACACTCGCGCACACGTTCTTAATAAAAGGAAACTTGGTAAAAGAGATGTATTGAACATTCTCAATCTTTGGTTTTTGACGATATCGTCCAGCATCTTGAAGGATTTGTGTGTGTGTGATTATAATTATCATCTTTTAGGTGAGAAGTAGAGACTAGAAAAGTGT
>NC_090730.1:40519580-40529580 GCF_036898095.1 Palaemon carinicauda
TGAAGATCATAGCAATTAATGTTGGAAAGGTTATAGTGGTTATTTCGTGTATATACTTCATAATATATATAAAGGAGGATTGTTTACTGTTGAAATTACTTGTTTTCATAGGCTCTATGTCGTGAACGAACTGAAAGGGCGAGAAAATTTTGGATATATAGAGTAAATGGTAAAAAATTAGTGTGGTAGGAATGATTCTTTATGTCACTGTATTTTTAGAATCGTTGAACCTTATGAGAGGTTGGAGGCTATAAGTTGAAGAAATTAGTTGTATGATTTGAAAGGAGGAAGGAGAAGGAAATTTCCTGGGATGTATTTGATAGTGGACATGGAATTAGGTTAATGGTCAGTCAATACTTGTTAAAGCAATCCCTTAATCTTTGGGAGTAATGGGAATTGATGGTGTCAATACTTTCTGAAATATCTTGCTTGGGGATTTTCCCCTGTGAATTATTATAAATTGGAGATATCCGTAACAGTAATGACATATGACATTAAATTTAATAGATAGGCAAAACTAAGTCGACAAAACGGGAAGTAATCTAACTTTTGGCTGCCAAATGATATTGAAGAGGTGAGTTTGCTAACTTAACATTTTTTTGGACTTCGACAGATGCTGGGTCATATTTAGAGCTTGGTGGGACACGTTAGCAGTAGGCTAGGAATTATCCACGAGCATGACAAACATTCCCACGTGCTGCACCGATCATTCACTTGCCTATATTGGTCGATTGCACCTTGCAAGGATTTCAGAATGGCAGCAAAATTCTTACGCCTTGCATATTCACATAAGCCCAAATATGTGTATTTTGTATAAATGTATTGTAAATATTTTTCTCCATATACCTTAAACCTCTAGGTTTCTTACCAAATATATAGGCGTGAGTTGCTACTCTTGCCATTTTTCATAACTCCATCAGATAGTGGTACTCGTATGTAAATTACTGTGCTGGTGGGAAGTAGGTCAGGTGTTGTTCATGAATGACCTACTAAACATTAGTTAATTGCTGTACTACTCATGCATGTGTCCTCACACACACTGTATATAAAGAGGTATATATATATATATATATATATATATATATATATATATATATATATATATATATATATATATATATATATATGTATATATAACTTATATTAATTTTTATGCTATTATAAATAAATAAATACGTATACATAGTATACCGTAAATAATAATAATAATAATAATAATAATAATAATAATAATAATAATAATAATAATAATAATAATAAGAACATTTGCATTTGGGAATAGACTTTAGTAGATGATGTTGAAACCTAAAAATATAACAACAACAACAACAACAACAACATCCACAACAACAACGACGACGACGACGACGGCGGAAAAGTTATGATGATGATGATAACATAAGTCGTAGTGGTAACAATCCCACCCTAAAAGATGATGACCAGTGCAAGGAAAATCAATAATAAGTGTACTGAGTCTAATGATCCAAAAAGACAAATGCATTGTATAACAATAAAACTAACCAACCAAAAAAACTCTTGATACCATTGTCCCCAGACGTTTACTGTGGCTGTGATTCATAAAAGACATAATAAAAGACACTAAACCGAAAATTTAGGGAACAATATTTTCCGAGTGACTTTGGCCCCTTAAAACATGAAATGTAAATTGCTGAAAGAATTCAGGCACAAGCAAGGGAAAATAACCTCCTTCCACCATTATCATCCACCATATTCAGGAATTTTTTTTTTTTTTTTTTTTTTTTTTTTTTTTTTTTTTTTTTTTTTTTTTTTTTTTTTCAATGTACGTTTAGAATCAGGAAGGCAAAGATTGAAAAGGTTTCCTCGGAAGTTATGTTTTGAAGCTTATTGCAATATCTCATACTTCTTCCTACCATGTTGCGGGTACGACTTCTTTGGAGAGAGAGAAGAGAGAGAGAGAGAGAGAGAGAGAGAGAGAGAGAGAGAGAGAGAGAGAGAGAGAGAGAGATCTAGTTCGAAATAACATGGAACTACAAGCATCTCCCCCTATCAGCTTGAAGAAGTCCTATTTTAAGAAATAGATTAGAATGATTACAGTTTCCCTTCTTTACTTCTTCCCTGGATGTAAAAAAAAAATTATATGCAAATAGTGTGGAATCTAAACCCTTTTATATTCCGCTGCTATCTTTTGTGGCGTAAGTTATACGCCTTTCTTCTTTCTAGGTTTATACAACTCCAAATGGACCTACAAATAGATCATCTTTTTCTTGTATGATTATGCAACATGGATAAATAAATCCTCTTAGAAAGATTATTAAGGAAGAGTTATAAATGATGAATCAATTAGAAAGAATCACAAAGATACTATTTGTGATATATTGATTGATTTGATTTTTTCTGGCGTCCTTACATCTAAAGTCATTGACGTCTATATCATTTATTATGAATAACGAATAAAAGAATATTCAATCAAAACCATAAAAGCGAGGATGCCATCATAAAAGGTAAATAACTTTCAGAAGACCTGCTCCTGAAATAAAGCTACAAATACTACTAGCATGGTACGACACAAAATGTCCAAGAATCTTGGCAAGGATGAAGCTACCGCCCTCACCTTGAGCCCCAAACAGATATCTATTTCTCTTGTTACTACAAGTGGGGCATTTGGTCAATAAATGCCTTTGAGGACCAGTTAACTAGACAATATAAAAAAAATTCACAACAGTATTAGGGTAAACAAAAAATGTTAATTGTCCTGTTTATTAGCAATATACTAATAATGCTTATCACAGTTGTCAAAGAATATATATGGTAGGGAATGGTTAACTACTATTTATCGTGATGGAATATTCAGAAAAAAACTCATACAGAGGAATTCTATCAAAACACGGAAAATCCTTTCCTAAAGAATTTCATTAAGGTGACAAGTTCTTCGAAGCTTGATCAGATAATAATACACCTTAAGCCTCAAAGGGATGCTAAAGATAGTTTTCAGTAAACTGTTCTTTATTCCTAGAATAGCTGGTTTTAAAAGAATATATATTCATACACGTGTGTATGTGTTTATATCTGTGTAGTATGTGTATTGATATGTAGATAGTAGGTTGGCCAGGGCACCAGCCGCCCGTTGAGATACTACCACTAGAGAGTCATTGGATCCCTGTCTCTGGTCACGACTTATTTTTTCTTTGCCTACACATACACCAAATAATCTGGTCTATTCTTTATAGATTCTTGTCTTTCCTCATACACCTGACAACAATGTGATTACTAAACACTTATTTACCCAAGGGGTTAATTACTGTGCTGCAATTGTTCAGTGTACTTTCCCTTTGGTAAGGGTAGAAGAGACTCTAGCTATGGTAAGCAGCTCTTCTAGGATAAGGACACTCCAAAATTAAACCATTGTTCTCTTGTCTTGGGTAGTGCCATAGCGTCTGTACCATGGTCTTCCACTGTTTTGGGTTAGAGTTCTCTGGCTTGAGGGTACACTCGGGCACGCTATTCTATCTTATTTTTTTTCCTTCTTATTTTTTGAAATGGTGTGTTGGGCAGGCTTGATAGAAGGGCCATGGATGCATAGTGGTTTATCAAGAGGTTGCCTTTTCCTTATCTGATTCATTTTCTTCTCTAAACCATCCCCACTCTCCACCCTTCAGTCGAAGTGGCTATCCTAGAGGATATTTAGCCTTACATGGTGTATCGGCTCCTCCATGTTGACCAGTTTTTTCCGACTTTTTACTATAGTCTATGGGTTTGATGAATCACTTTATTTATAATTCTGTACATGTTGTTTTTTGTTATTAAGTATGATGTCTCCTTTTTATTACTATTAATTGTTATGCTGTCTGGATACATTGAGCGAAATACAGGACCAGAACGTCCTAGATCTCGTCAATGCCGTCTACTGTATTGCTATATTTGTGGTCTTCATGCAAATATTCAAGACCTTACAGTTGTGTCCAGACAGAATGATATTCATTTATGCTCAGAAACTTTGGTTTCTAATATGAGGCACTCATCTGAGCTCCTTATAACTGGTTTTAAGAATCCAATAATGTTGAAAGGTGATTTCATCCCTAGGGCCTTGGGAATGGCGGTATAAATTAGGACCGAGTACCCTGCTTCTCATAAGTCCTGCTATGAATGTGGATGTCAGGATATTCAGGTAATAAAAATTTGTGGCAGACATAACTTTTATTTGTGCTCGATCTACCGGAATCCAGAGAGGGATGATTCTATCTTTCATTATCTTCTTACCATTATGGCTAAGATACAAGAAGATGATAGAAAGGCTTCTTTTGTCTTTATTGATGATTTTAATGCTCACCATTGGGAGTGGTTAAGTTCTATCTCTCCTACCGATCCCCATGGCTTAAGAGCTTTAGACTTTGCCTCTGAATCAGACTGTGAGCAAATCATAAGTGAAGCTACTCACAGGTCTGGTAATTGCTTGAACCTCGTATACGGTGACTCCCTGGCGTTATAACTTGTAAAGTTGGCTCTCCATTTGGGACATCTGATCATGCCTTGATTTCATTAATAGTGAAGACTGAGCAGCCTGTCCCTGATGTATCATACTCTTGTAAAATTTATGAGATCTCAAGCAGACTGGAATGGGATTTTGCATGATCTTTTGTACTTGAATTGGTCACAAATATATAGTAGTGTTGATCCTGATGTCCCTTTGAATGGGAATATAGTCAACATAATTGATAGTCATATCCCTTCTCGTGCGCTAAGGTACTGAGTGAAGGACAAATCGGGGTTCAATGATGGTTGTAGACGTGCGTATTTGGAGAAGAAGGAGACCTATCATCTTTGGAAGGGTAACAGATCAGATTTGACCTGGAATAACAATACTCAGCTTAGAGCTTTTGTTCAGAGAGTTTATGCGTCAACTGAAAAGGAATACAATTTAACCATAAAAGAAACCCTCTCTGGTACAACTCAGGAACATAAATGGTGGTCTACCCTTAAATCCTCACTCTTTGGTGGAGATGTAACAGATCCTCCTTTACTTAAACCAGATGGCTCAGTTACTCGCTGTCCAAAGGAAAGGGTAACCCTTTTGGTTGATGTTTTTGACAGTAAATAGAATAATGAAAAACTTGAACTTCCTCAATCTTGTTTTCCTGAGGCTAAACTAACTAGTTTAGCTTTTCGATCTCGTAAAATTAAAGATCTGTTGATTGACCTTGATGCTTATGGAGGTGTAGAATTTTTCATTTGTTTTTTTATAAAGACTGCAGATTTCTTAGCTTCAAAGCTATCTGCTATTTTGCGCAATTTAGCCAGAAAAGGAGCTTTTAGCACTTGTTGGAGAATTGGTAATGTTACTCCTTTATGTAAATGTCTTTGTGGTAGCTCAAGTCCACCTGATTACCTCCCAATTTCTATAGCTGCCATATTATCTAAAGTTTTTGAACGTCTTTTGGCAGAACGTCTTAATAGGTTTGCTGACGGTAATCATCTTTTCCCTAGTTTGCAATTTGGTTTTCGTAAAGGCTTTGGAGTGTGCGAGTTAGTTTTAAGTTTCACGATATTTTCACAACTCGGACGGCCAACCTAGCAGAGGGTGATAAGAAAGTAACAGCCAGCAAAAATAGGAAAATTGTGAACCCTTGCTAATGTGGCTATATATTCGATGACATCACTTGTTGGCAGATGTAGTAATGGCAATATAAAATATTATGGACAGTTTCCCAGAAGAAAATACAACTGCGTATAGCTCCTAAGATTTCACAGGAGAAGCCGTGGATACAAACTTCCAATCTGGGGAAGAGGACAGCAGAGTCAGCAGGTGAGGAGGAATCTCACCATAACTACTATACATTGACTGGCCTGGTATTATAGCAAGTAAGATTGGTTCTCCAGTTGGGACGTCTGGCCAAGAATTCATTTCTTTGATAACTAGGACTATACAGCCTGCCCTTGATGTGACATACTCATGTAAGATATACAAAATTTCAAGCAAACGAGAATGGTAATTTGAGTGACCCTGGTTCAATGATGATTGTGGACATGCTTACTTGGAAAACCAGGAGGCCTCTCACCTTTGGAAAGGTGTTATTATTATCATTACAATGTAAGCTAAGGTAAGGTAAGTTGGAAAAGCAAGATGCCATAAGCCCAAGGGCTCAACAAGGAAAAAAAATACCCTAGTTAGGAAAGGGAACAAGGAATTAAATAAACTACAAGAGAAGATTAAACAATCGAAATCAAAATATTTCTAGAACAGTAACAACATTAAATGAGATCATTCGAATATAAACTAAACATTAAAAAAAAACAAGAGGAAGAGAAATAAGATAGAACATCATACACGTGAGTACCCCTAAGCAGGAAAACTCAATCCAAGACAGTGGAAGGCCATGGTACAGAGCCTATGGTACTACCCAAGACCAGAAATCAATGGTTTGATTTTGGAGTGTTTTTCTCCTATAAAAGCTACTGACCATAGCAAAAGAGTCTATTCTACCCTTACCAAAAGGAAAGTAGCCACTGAACAATTACAATACACTAGTTAACCCCTTGAGCGAAGAAGAATTGCTGGGTAATATAAGTGTTGTCAGGTGTATAAGGACTGAGGAGAATGTGACAAAAATAGGCCAGACTATCCGGTGAATGTGCAGGCAAAGAAAAAATGAACCATACCTAGAGCGAGGGATCTAATGTATATACTGTCTGGCAAGTCAAAGGACCCAATATTTATTCTCTAGCAATAGTATCAATTTTAACTTTGAATAACTATACTCAGCTAAGAGCTGTTGCTCAGAAATACAATAAAACCATAAAAGAAACCCACTCTTGTACAACTTAAGAACGTAAATGGTGGCTACCCTTAAATTTGCACATTAGTGTAACCTTTACAGTTCCTCCTTTTCTTAAAAGAGATGGCTTTTTCCACTACCTGTGCCAAAGGAAAAGGCAACCCATTTGGTTGATGTGTATTGACAATAAGCAAAGTAATGAGACACTAGATTATCCTCATTCTTGTTTTCCTGAGGCTAAACTAGATAGGCTTGCTTTTAAAACCTGTGAAATTAAAACACCCTTGATGGACCTTCATAGAAGGGGACCGTCCTCCATGTCCACCATTTTTTTTTAATGACCCAAAGTACACTATTTATGAATATGTTTTAGACATATATAATACCTTCTTCATATAAAAACTTCAAGTCATTTGATTAAAAACTCTTTGATTTATTCACAAAAATTATGATTAGAAAAAAAAAATAGGTAAATTTTTCTCCACTAATATGACACAGATTGTATTGAAACTTATACCATAAAACCTACTTTATAAACAGAACAATTTTGTGAGATGGAATTTTGATTTACCTTTTTTTCATGATTTTTCATTTTTTCCCTCGTCTATATGCAAAATTATCGTTAAAAAAAGTAAAAAGAAAATAGAAATAATCGTCTCACAAAATCGTTGGAATTTTATTCCTCTTTTCAATCATATCTTTCTCTCTAAAATCGAATAATTTATAACTGAGAAAAAATGTACCTAAGTGCGAATAAGTGTTTTCGAGTTATGAGCTCCCAAAGATTTGCAACATATTTTTGCTTCTTTTCTTAAAGAAATCAAGATAACATTATTATGATAACTCTTATTGTTTATTCCTACATAAACGCACCCAAAACAAGGTATTTAAACCCTATTTTACTATTACACTTGGCGTAAGGATGTCATGAGTTGCCAGCGTTCTCTCATTGTTGCCAGTGTTTTAGTTAGCCCATTTCTGCTGTATACTCTTATTCATGTTTCCCTTTCTTCTTGGTTCCTTTTTTCTTGCTCTCTTCTTACATTTTGTTCTTTCTAGGACTTAAGGTAACATTGGCCTTGCTATAAATTCCCCAGGGACGTTGTGAAAACACAATGTACATATGAATTGCAAGTAAACAAACACATGCATTATAACTTCTATCCGTCATTAAAAACTCTGGCTGCTGTTCTCGTAGGTTGTAGTTTTCGTTCACCTACCATCTACCGATACCTTTCATTTCTGCCAGCCGTATGAGATTTCAAAACATTAAGTGAAAAAATTGCTATAAATACACAAAAATAAACACGCAAAGACGATTCTGTCAAACTCAGCCATGCAGACAATGCAGTAAGGATGACGTCATCATTTATAGACCGCTATATCTTCATTATTTGTAAAATTAACTGGCTGAAACTTCTGGAGAGCCTGTACGATATGTTTATGCATACATAGGAGCGATAAAGTGATTTTCGATTTGTGGAAGTTGGTATGTCAAAACACCATGGCGGACAGTCCCCTCTTTAGAGGTGTAGACTCAAATGGTATTTTTTTTTTTATATATATATAAAGACCTCTGATATCTTAGCTACGTTGTCTGTTATTTTCTGCAAGTTAACAATATGAGATTCTTTTTGCATTTGTTGTAGAATTGGTGAGGTTACTCTATCAGGCAATGGTGTTTGTGGTAGCTCTAACCCCACTCAATTTCCATAATACCACTATTATCTAAGATCTCTTAACGTCTTTTGCTGAAGACTATCGTTCTGTTCCTTAGTTTGCGATTTGGCTTCCAATAAATCCTTGGAGCATGAGATGCTCTTTTTACAGCCTCCAATGCTGTACAAATATCGCATGATTGTGGTCATGAAGTCTGTACGATTGGTCTTGATTTTTGTGAGGCCATTGTATTTAAACCCACACAGATGGGAATAGTGGGTCTTCTCTTAGTATCATTATTGAACTGTGAAGTAATAGATTGCAAAGATTAGTTGTTGATGGCCAATGTAGTGAGTATAGGAATGTAATATCTGGTGTTCCTCTGGATATTGTTCTTAACCCCATTAATTTTCATACTAAATACACATATATGGTTTGGTCTAAAAAAAACAAGCTTGTCGGATGTGGAACAGATGTTACTCCCTTTGCCTCAATTCCATCTCCTGAATGTAGATCTTGGGTAGGTAAGATCTAGCTAAAATTACTGCATGTCACAAATTATATGGCATGAAATTGAACCCTAACAAAGGTCAAATCCTGTTTGTAAGTAGGTCCTCGGCATCCAGATTCGTGCATTTATAATATTTCTTTATCTATATCTGACTCCTTTAAGATTTTAGGCATGTTTCCTTATTACAAATTTACTTTTGAGATACACATTCGGTCTGTTTCTTCTTTAATTGCATAAAAAATAGATTTCTTGGGAAAAATGTTTTGATAATTTCGGCAAGCAACCTATTCTGAAAAAAATGTTTTAGTTCTTGCAATAAGTAACAGGTTCTCGTTAAGTTATAAAACTAAGATTATTTCCACGCACAAATTAATTTTTGGCTCCAAAACTCATTGTGCTCGTAAATGGGTTTATCCCCGATTATTTCCTCAATAGTTAGAATAGAAAATATATCAATAAGTAATAAATGCTAAAGCTGACTCATGCAGCTACTACGTAATTAGTAGCCTTTGATGTTTACCGATGTTACGAAAAAAGAAAAAACATAGTAGTGAAAATTACCCGTGCTCAGTAAATTATTGTTACCAATAATTGAAACGTGTATCAATTATAATCATCATCAATGCTATTGATTAATAACTAAAATAAATGGCCGATTTTTTTCTTATAAATATATATTTGCGTTTTCAGTTTCATATTATTATTATTATTATTATTATTATTATTATTATTACTTGCTAAGCCACAACCCGTTGGAAAAGCAGGATGTTGTAAGCCCAAGGGGCCCCAACAGGGAAAATAGCCCAGTGAGGAAAGGAAACACGGAAAAATAAAATATTTTAAGAATAGTAACAACATCAAAATAAATATTTTCTATATACACGATAAAAACTTCAACAAAACTAAAGGAAGAGATATTAGATAGAATAGTGTGCCTGAGTCTACCCTCAAGCAAGAGAACTCTAACCCAAGACAGTGGACGACCATGGTACAGAGACTATGGCACTACCCAAGACTACAGAACAAAGATTTGATTTTGGAGTATTCTTCTCCTAAAAGAGCTGCTTACCATAGCTAA
>NC_090730.1:40534580-40537080 GCF_036898095.1 Palaemon carinicauda
CAACCCCTACCTCTTCTAAAACCACCCTGTACTTCCAAGATTGCATTCTCTGTTTCATCCTTAATCCTATTAATCATTACTCTACCATACACTTTTCCAACTACACTCAACAAACTAATACCTCTTGAATTACAACACTCATGCACATCTCCCTTACCCTTATATAGTGGTACAATACATGCACAAACCCAATCTACTGGTACCATTGACAACACAAAACACATATTAGACAATCTCACCAACCATTCAAGTACAGTCACACCCCCTTCCTTCAACATCTCAGCTTTCACACCATCCATACCAGATGCTTTTCCTACTCTCGTTTCATCTAGTGCTCTCCTCACTTCCTCTATTGTAATCTCTCTCTCATTCTCATCTCTCATCACTGGCACCTCAACACCTGCAATAGCAATTATATCTGACTCCCTATTATCCTCAACATTCAGCAAACTTTCAAAATATTCCGCCCACCTTTTCCTTGCCTCCTCTCTTTTTAACAACCTTCCATTTCCATCTTTCACTGTCTCTTCAATTCTTGCGCCAGCCTTCTTTACTCTCTTCACTTCTTTCCAAAACTTCTTATTCTCTTCATATGACTGACCCAATCCCTGACCCCACCTCAGGTCAGCTGCCCTCTTTGCTTCACGTACCTTGTGCTTTACTTCCACATTTTTCTTTCTATATTTTTCATACTTCTCTATACTAGATATATAAATATATATATGTGTATATATATATATATATATATATGTCTCTCTCTCTCTCTCTCTCTCTCTATATATATATATATATATATATTTATATATATATATATATATATATATAAATATACATATATATATATATATATATATGTGTGTGTGTGTGTGTGTGCGTGTGTGTGTGTACATTTTATACATTTATATTATAGTTATTTCTTCTCATTGGTTGAAATGACTCGTTTTCCGAAATTTATTTTTAATTTTCACGACCAAAGCAGACGATCGAGCAATGATTTGCCACCCGTAATTGAAGTGACTTGTGTCCTAGATCAGTCAATTTTACAAGATCCATTTAGGATTGATCTATCTAATAATAATCTCGATTGAAATGTTACTTGCCAGGATATTAGACATTTTTATAAACAAATTGATGAGAGGGTAAGTATAAATACTCGTGACATTAAAATCCTAAATGAATGAAATGTGTATTTATTAGGAAGATTTAAGAGCTCCTTCCATTTACGAGTCGTTGCTAATTTCATCAGCTGAAACAGATCGTTGTAAGCATGGTTTAAGAATTTTTATGATTATCATTCATTTATTGTGGTGTTACCTTAAATTTCACTTTGTCTTTTGAAAAAAAAAAGAAAAGAAAAAAAAGAAAATTAAAATTAAAAGTCACCCAGTAACGGTCAACTTATTTGTGTTTCTCTCTCTATGTAAATGTCTACTAAAACTCTACATTTTTTACTAATCATATTCTGTTCTACTCAGGCTGATTAAGTGTATTATCTGAACAAATATAATTTCTAAACCCATACATCCTCATAAAGTCAATTAATAAACGTACGAATTTGCACATTTTGTCCATCATGAGACTGACTGATCTATCAAATTTCTATAAGAATTTTTTCTCCAACACTCAAGTAAGTGGCTCTCTCACATAACACCAGACGGAAAATACATAACAAATATTATTGGCATCTGGAACTTATATAAGAAAATCATTGCAAAGAAGCTATTTATAATTGTAAGAGTGACTTGGTGCGGATATATAAATTTAGTGCAAAGACAAGTTTCTATCAAAAAAAAATATTTTATAAATAAGGTAATACTTAACGTGGAATTACATCGTTTTTTTTTTTTTTTGTCAAATTTGAAACCGATAACGTCTCCTGTTCTTTTGAAAACACCAATAGCATAGCTCCCAAGAGTATCTATGCATATTGCGGAAAAATGTCTAAATAAAGACAATGATGCATGCAGCATTATAACCTTTATCATCTCGGTAAAGTTGGTATATTTGGTTACCTGCCGTAGTTAGTCATTATCTACTGCCATTGTTAGAACTTTATATGCTTACTGTGTTTTCTCAGCTGCATGTAATAAATCTGCATAGAATGACAGGGTAATTAATATTTCATTAGAAAATAAAGTGTAAAACTATCCAAGTTCATATAGGACATCATCTCCCTCAACAATTAGGTTGACCATTTTTCTTACCTCACTCAGCACCTGTCAAATAACATCGTCCGCTTTGTCAGATTATACAGCACAATTTGTTAACGTCACTCTTGAGAGCTATAGTACGTATATTACACACCCACACACATATAAACACATACAGTATGTATGTATGTATGCCTGTATGTATATATATATATATATATATATGTATGTATGTATACACACACACACACACACATATATATATATATATATATATACATATATATATATATATATATATGTATATATATATATATATATATATGCATATATATATATATATATGTATA
>NC_090730.1:40542080-40544352 GCF_036898095.1 Palaemon carinicauda
TTCTTCAGCAGAAAACTGAAACCCGCCGAAACAAGATACAGCACCTTCGATAGGGAGCTCCTCGCCGTCTACCTCGCCGTCCGCCACTTCAGGCACATCCTGGAGGGCACACCCTTCACCATCGCGAGGGACCATCAACCCCTCGTACACGCCTTCACAAAATCGACAGACGCATGGTCCTCCCGACAACAACGTCATCTCGCAGCAATCGCCGAATTCAGGTGCACCATAAGCTACGTTCCAAGAAAGAAAAACCCAGTCGCAGACATCCTTTCAAGGATTGAAATCGACGCAATCCACCTGGGAATTGACTACGCCAACCTCGCATCCGAGCAGCGCACCGAACTAGAGGGACAGGATCACCATCTGCGCTCAAGATAACTGCAATTCCTCTCGGGCCAGCAGGAGTAACTATCCTCTGCGACACCAGCACCGGCCGCCCAAGCCCCTGGATTCCGGCTTCCTGCAGAAGAAAAATATTCGACATCATCCATTGACTTTCACACCCCTCGGGACGCACCACTGCTCGCCTCCTGTTTGAAAAGTTCATCTGGCCAGGGATCAAAAAGGACACCCTGGAATGGGCGAAGACATGCATCAATTGCCAGACAAGCATGATTTAAACCGTCACACTGAATCGGGGATAGATGATTTTCCCCTACCGAAAAGACGTTTTGGTCAAATCCGCATTGACGTCGTGGGAACTTTGCCACCTTCGGAATCTGCTCGCTACCTGCTGACAATCATCGATCACTCCATAAGGTGGTTGGAAGCATCACCGATGACCGAAGCTACGACCCAAGCATGCGCCAAAGCCCCATTTTCCTGTCAGAGATACGGCTCGCTCTGGCAAACCTGAAGGGAACGAGACTCCACAGCACCACGGCATACAACCCCGCAGCAAACGGCATGGTCGAACAAACTCATCGCGCCCTCAAGGCGTCCTTGATGGAGAGCTGCACCGAAGGGGACTGGATATCACGACTTTCTTGGGTACTTCTCGGCCTTCGCACCGCCCCTCGCGCAGATGGCAAGCCATCGCCCACTGAAAAGGTTTACGGAGAGGCGCTCGCAGTTCCCGGCGAATTCTTTCCCACATCAACCGATGACACGCAGCTGGATCATCTCAGGGACATCGCCAGAAAGTTCAGGCCATGTCTTAAAACTTACCAGGACAGAACTAAGCATTTCAAGACGAGGAACCTGGACGACTGCGGGTATGTTTTCGTCCGTGTCGACACTCATCGACAGCCGCTAACCAGATCCTATCGAGGCCCCTACCGGGAAATCAAGAAAACGACGAAAGCCTTCATTCTCGACGTGCATGGCCAAGAGGACTGGGTCTCAATAGACCGCGTGAAACCGGTGTTTCTCGAAGAAAGCGACACTGCCTCTGCGGAACCTGGCAGATCAAGAGTGCCACCTCAAAACAAGGCGCCCAATGAGAAGAAAAGCAACAAAGGACAACGAGAGGTAGCGATCCATACGGCGACCGCCAACGAGCCCCTCCGTTTAAGAACAAGAGGAACCCTCCGATGCCCGAAAAGATACGATGACTAGTCTCATCAGCCCTCTACGCCACCTGATGTCTAGAGGGGGGGGGGGAGTACTTGTAAGGATATCGCTCCCTCCGTCTTCAAGCATTCTCATCGAATTCTCCTTTTCATTTAAATTCTCTTTTCGCCACACTGTGGTTCACTGTATATATATATTCCGCTCCCTCAGAGCAACAATTTTATTTATTTATCATTTCGCAACCTATTTCTATTGACTTGTATTTCAAGCATTTGTACGTGTGAAAAAACACACATATTGTTGCGTTTAGTTCAAGCCAGATTGGCGCCTGCGCTCATGCTATTTTTCCGTGCACACCTTGTATTATATTCTCGCACATGTTTGAATAAACCGTCAGTTGTTGTTGGTGATAGCTCGTCTCACTGTCCTTACAATATATATATATATATATATATATATTTATAAATATATATACATATATATATATATATATATGTGTATATATATATATATATATATTTATATATATATATATATATATATATATTTATATATATATATATATATATATACATATATATATATATATATATATATTTATAAATATATATATATATATATATGTATATATATACATATATATATATATATATATATGTATATATATATATATATATATATAAATATATATATATATAATGTGTGTATGTACATATATACACATACCTGTAGTGAATAGTAGACATACATATATATA
>NC_090730.1:40549852-40569852 GCF_036898095.1 Palaemon carinicauda
CGAAGTAAACATAGAAAAACTCAATCAAATTTACTAAATTATACTAATGATTATATTATTCAAATTAACAATAATTAAACCAAATATTAAACCTTTAGGAACGCATTATATAAGAACAATGATAAACAGAAGAAAAACATAAGTGATGTAATAATTTTACATCATTTTCAACACTCCAGGGAAGGGATTCAGTCTTTTTACAAAACATGTAAAAAGTTGAATTTAAAATGAAAACATGCATATTCACAATTACATCTTTACAAAGTTATCAAACCATCTCAGTCTTGGAGCACATGCCTAGTCCTTTTCTCTGACTCGACTGCTGCCCTTCTCCTTGACCTTCCTCTAAATTTAGGTTTGGCATCTAATTCCTCATTAACTGAAGGATTGATCTCTTCAGCAATATCGGGTTTTAAAAGAGGGATGAGACTGGTTATATGCCTTTTCACCAGCTCATTTGTTTTACCTTTCAAAACGATAGCATTAGTCACCTCACCACTTGTATTCTTAATTACCTCTGTAATTTTTCCCATAGGATAGTTAAGGGGTTTTACATGAGTCTCTTTGATTAAAACAATATCACCTACATTAAGATGCTGATGATGACAAGGACGATATCGGTCCTTCTTATCAACTGCCTGTTTTATTAGGGTAGCTAAAAACTCCGAATGATAATTGTCTATGAGATATTTTCTGATTGCATTTAGTTTTTGATAATTATCCTTTATCCTTTCTGACGGGGTGGTACCAAGAATGTATTCAAAATCAATCTCAGGATCAGGCTGTAGATCAGGAATGACATTGATGGATAAGAGATCATAACCATGAATAAGCCTTTCCGGAGTGATAGGGTGAGGAACAGGCTCGTTGCTCGAATCCCTTAATGCCTCTTTAAAAGCAATTGGTCGCTTATTCACCAAGTGACAAGTTTGACTAACAACAAATTCAAAATCTCTAAATTCTAGAACATTGGTACCAATGGACTTATTTATCAAATGTTTGACCATCTTTATACATATCTCTACCAAAGAACCCATCTGACTGCAGCCTTTAAAATACCGATCAAATTTTATCGATTGTACACCAGCCTCATCAAAATGCATCTTGGTTTCAGGATCTTTAAGAAAATCCATTATGATGTTACCTCCTGCTACTATCTGTGTGCCTAAGTCACTTACACAAAACTGTGGCAATCCATAATCAAACGTGTGAAGCATAAAAGAACGAAGGAATTCTTTAACAGACATAGCCACGCAAATCTTCAAATTGACTGCTCGAGTAAACATACAGGTAAGGCAAAGAACCCACACTTTTAGCTTTCTATGTTCCTGTTTAACAGTATAAGGACCAAAGTAATCTATGTACACATACCCAAAAGGAATCTCAGAAGGATGCAATCTAACATCACGATATGGGGACTGATTCAGTTTCACAGAACGACCATTATACCTTTTGCACGTAACACAATCCTTAAGGACATTTATAACAACTGAGAAATAGTGAGGTATCCAAAACTCTTTCCGCAGCTCTGCTAAAAGTGAATAACATCCAGCATGTTTCAGCCTTACATGCAAATCAAGAATTATCAACTTTGTTAACTCACTATGCTTGTGCAAAAGAATAGGGAAATAGCATCTTTCACCCTCTTTCCACCGATCACATTTGCTTCTCACCCTCAGAATTCCAACCTGATCAGGATAAACATTAAGCTGACTGACAAGATTGGGTATGTTCTTGACCCTTTTCAAATCAGACCCAAAATAATCAAAGACTTCAGGGAAATAGACAAGCTGATCTTTCAAAATTATGTGCATAACAGCCTCTTTGTAATACCCAGATTCAATAACCATCAAATCCTTACAAGTTGGTCTGTTCAACTTTGTGCGAGCCTTCCACTTATTCCAACATCTCAGAACCCTAGCAATTACAGCCACTAAATGGCGAAAGTCAGAATATCTGTTTGGAGAAACTAGATATTCAGATGATATGGAAAGTTTATTGCACTGTATATTATAACTACCAACGTCTTTGCTTTCAACATTATCATCATTGATCTTGAATAAAGGATTCGGGATGGTGAAACTCAGTACATTTTGACTTATTGCTACATCACTTGACTGAATTTGTGGTCCTGAGAAATAGTTTGTTTTCTTGAGTTGTTTGTATGATAAACATCTAGTTATGCAATCCCCAGGATTATTCTGCCCACTTGTGAAGGTAAAGTTCACAGGGAAGATTTCACAAAGCTGATTTATACGATGTAACCTATTCAATATAAAATTGGATTTTCCCTGCATTTTATCAAGTTTACTAGCATAGGAATGTACCCAAGTTAACGCTACTAAACTATCAGAATACAAAGTAAGTGCTTTAATATTAATGGGAATGACACATGCAGGACCAGACAGTTCTTTATAAAGTTCCATAAGCATCTCTGTACCTAAACTAATAGCCTGCAACTACAGGGAAGGGATTGATTTAGTCTTCAAATTTGTGTTCACAATTCTGTTTTTGGCCAATACAAAACTAACCTTACCTGTATCTATATTCTCAATATAAAGTACGGCTCCATACATGAGACTACTTGCATCAACACAAGCTAGTATCCTATAAGATGCATCTCTTTCCCCTACAAACCGTTCTACCATAATTTCTGGAGTTGCATTAGCTTGTCTTGAAATACAGTTCCACTCTTTCATTCGCTCTTGTGACAATGGATCATCCCATCCAAGTGATTTGTCACACTGTAAGCCATGCATAAAAACTCTAGATCTGTTAAAAACTGGTCCATTGAAATTATATAAATCAAAATTAGAGGCTATCGACCTGAGAATTAAACGTTTTGTATTGGCTGATCCCTCAAGAGCAATAGGTCTAGTTGACAATATATCATCCTGCCTATGCCACTGCAAGCCTAAAAGTTTAACTTTACTGTCAGTTTTGTTTTCAAGACCAGCATCAATATCCTCCTGAAGTGAACTATCATTAGTAACAATTTGTTGTAATTCCATCTTATAGGGCTCAAAAATAGATGGCAATAACTGATAAGCCCATTTCAAAGTTGATGAATCACTACAAGTGAAAGCACCATTATCCATATAAAATAATTGATAAATCAACCTTTTCAAACATACAACCTCCTCAGAATTCCCTTCAGTATCCAGGACCAAAATCTTGTATAAACTCAACATCAAAATTGTTGGTGAACATCGTAATCCAAAACTCAATCGCACATTCTTATACCCCACAAGAGAAAAATCTTCTTTCTTTACATTACGATACCAAAGAAATAGTAATTTATTTTGATCAGAGGGATTCAGCTCTATTTGGTTAAAAGCTTTCCGGATGTCAAAGCATAGAAGCTTAGACCAAAATCTCAGGTGTAAAAGAGCTGAAGCAATCTTTTGGTTTAAACAAGGTCCAGAATGTATACTCTGATTATGACTAACAGTAGCTGGCTTAGACAAATCTTTTTCACAAATATTCGAGAGAAAAACTACTCTACACTTATTGGTCTCCCTGTTTAGTTTAAACACACCCATGTGCGGTAAGAAACTATGCTCAGGATGTTCCTCCATATACTGATCCAAATTTGGAATCCTCTGTATTATACCAAGTTGTTCTTGTTCTTTAATGGCATCATCCATCAAATGTAAATGAAGCTCATTGTTTCTTAGCTTTTTTAAGTTAGATTTTAGCACAGCTTTAGCAAGATTGTAATTCCTACCAAGAAGATGAGATACTTTACTGTTCCATAAAAGAGGCATGGATATCCTGCCCTTTTCAGTACGAACAAAATGATTCAAAGCAAATCTAACAAGTTGATCATTGACCTCTGAAGAGCAGTTTTTGAATTCTAATTGGTCATAGTTTAATACCTTCTTCTCATCATATTTCATGAGAACTTCGGTTGCAGCTTTATTCAATTCAGTCTCCGAAATACTTCCATCATCTTTCAACACTATAAAATTTGATTCAACATCAAGAGTTACCTCCTCTTCCATAAAGTTTGAATCATCACACAAGATGCTTGAACCAAAGCCTACATAGACAACAGAAGACTCTACAGACAAATAAGTAGAAATGTCCGAATTATTAACATTGTATGAGGCATAATTTAAATCAGGTAAGTATTTCAAATTAGAAATAGTTTTCTGCAGATTACCCAATAGCATAACCCCTAGAGCACATTGACTATAGACAGAGGGAATCGGCTGACCAAAATTTACCATTGAGCTCAAAAGACAATACATAAAATTTGTACTTAATATGAAATCAATGTTATTGATCTCCTCCTGAAGGTTTAACAATTGATTGTCTGCCAAGACATAGCCTTTCTCAATAAACGCAGTTGTAATCCTAGAAAGCTGTGGAAGTTTCAAATTTATATCAATAGATGGTACACAAAGTGCTTCAATCTTGAACCTTTCCTTACCTATATCTACCTCTACTTCCACAAGCTTAGTTACATACTGCTTACTCGAGTTAAAACCGTTAACAGTCAAATGTACCCTTTCTTTTAACACCTTGAGATTACTAGTATTGGCTACAGCTTCCGTAATAAAATTAGTCTGGCAACCAATGTCTACAAGACACCTGATCTCAACCCGGTTACTTAGGTAACAAGTAAAAGTAGGCAAAATTGACTCTGTACTGGTAGTCCGTAAAGCACCTACTGATAGAATCATGCCACAAGAAACCTCCTCTTTGGAAGCAGATTTAAAGTTTTTCCCTTTTTTGGACACTTTTTGACTCTGAAAGGTAACAGGGGTTGCTTCGATTTTATTGGTGGTACCCAGTAAACTCCTTTCTTCATTTCTATTTATACACAGATAGGTAAAATGCCATTTTCCATAATGAAAACATTTCTTTCGAAAAACAAAATTACAAGATTCGGTGGAATGATTGGCTTTAGCGCACTTTAAACATCCTCCAATTTCCTTCAATTTGTCAACTTTGGCCTTTGGACTATCATAATACTTACACTTATAGATAGGATGAGAAGAGTCTCTTTCCTTGTCTAAAGCACATAAAGTACACTTAACTGAAGGCCCGTTAGTCTTGCTAAAATTGACATTAGTAGCCAAATTTGTTGTTGAAGATTTGATATTAAAACCTTTAGAATGATTCTTTGAATGGAAATTCTGGGTAGGTAATGAATATCGTTCTGCTGCCTCAAAAAATTTATCCTTTATTTCATCCAATGAAGGTCTGGTCTTATTTGTTATGATAGTCAACTGATTTTTGAAAGTATCATTCAAACCTTGCCAAAAGAAATAATTCAAAAAGTCATTAGTTTCAATTTTTTGCAACTTAACAGATTCAATACAGTTTTTCATCTGACTAATATAGGAAAATGGATCTGTGCTGTACGTTAATCTCATCTCTGCTATTTGTTTAATAGTATTGAATTTCTGCAGCGAACCAGAAGCCAAAGCTGCTAACAAAAGTTCCTTGGCATCATTATAAGTCTGTTTATCCACTTCAAGTGAACTCAACAAAACGGAAGCACGCCCCGAAACTTGTTGCTTTAACAACAACAACTTATCCCTATCCTTAAGCTGAAAGGAGCCTGTGGTATCCTCAAATTCTGTTAAGAATTTGTTTATATTTTCCCCTTCAGTGCTACTGAAAGTAGGAAGGGGATCAGTAGGACTCTTAAGCAAACTCCTTGCAGCATCTAAGGTACTAGAAGTGAAAGAGACAGTATATTCAAGGAAGGCTAACATTTCATTGAGTTTATCAATATAAGGTTCACAATTGGCCAATTCCACTGTAAGTTTATCACTACTTTCTTCCTCTTGCCATATCAAGGCTTGAATTTTGCTATCATGGTCCCTCAAGTCATCAAGATACGATTTAAACATAGCTTTGAGGACATGTTTCTCAGAGGTGGTTTTAGTTTGGAGTGAAATCTTATTGTTATAATACTTTGTCACTTGTCCTCGGATATATTTCCGACTATTGATTAAAAGAGACAAATTAGACATGATTACAAACTTTTATTTTTTCTGTAACAAAACCTCATACAATCTTTCATCAATTTAAATAGATGATTTAAACCTACTGTATTTAAATGTACAGAATCTCTATACAACCTCTGGTTATCTAATCTCCCCTGGCTTTCCACCCTAAACAGAAAATCTTTACACTTTAAACCTAGTACAAACTTATTGAAATAGCGTCTAAGTAATTTATAGTGTTCTGTAAGAGGGGCATCAAACCTATTCCTGTTTACATGAAACCTCAGCTCTACTTGCGAGGCAATAAGGCAAGTATTTGGTAGTTTTTCACGAACTAAGATATAAAATGCTCTGCAATTTTCTTTGACTAAGGATATGTCTATGTCAGCTTTTAAGTCATTACCTCCCAGATATATAATTAAATAGTCAGGATTATAAGATACCAAAGGATCTAAAAGACTAGTATTGTTAAGAAAGATGGAAAATGTGGCCCCTCTCCAACCAAAAAATGACACTTCAAATTTCACATTATCAATTTTTATTTCTGATCCCTCAAATCTCCTTTCGAGATCAGAAACATATGAATGTCCAAAGACTGCCAATTTCATAACAACCACAGATCAGTCAATGTCATCCAAGAAAATGTTGACGACAAAAATGAACAGTACAAAATAGAATAAGAAAATTTCAAATACAGAACAAGCCCAAAAACCACTCCTACTCTCATCCAAACCAAGCAACCAAACCGAACTCCTTATTTGCAATCCTGTCACGGTCGCCATCTTGAAAAAAGTTATCTATACAGGAAATTTTAGTAATAAAACTCAAACAAAATAAAACTCTTAAATTTAATTAAAGGTTTCAGAATAGTTTTTTTTTATTTAGGTTAAATATTTCTAAATTTCTTGAAAGGATGTTCGGTTTGGGTAACTATAAAAATCGTTTGAGAGTATCCTTAGGAGGACCGACCTTGTGTCAAAGGGTAACGACAAGGGGGTGAAAGTTTCGGTCCTTCCCAATTTCCCGCAACTTCAAGAGAGCCCTGAAGAAAAACAAACAAACATTCTATTACCCCCTAATAATAATAAACTTAAATAGTAACGACAAGGGGGTAACAACTGCAAAAACCTAAATTAGCATAAACACATCTCGAAAAATAAAATAAAGAATTAGAGTTAAAGGATCCTTCAAAAACTTATATTTATATATAGGAACATTACTTCCATGAAGCTAATCCTAGAAATTAGATTTCCGAGATGTTAAAATAAACGAATAGTATCCGAAGATAAAACAAATTACTTACAAATTATTATGTAGTTTTTTATGCTTCAATAGGTATATATTTAGTTTAATAAGATATGTTGATATGAATCAGTAAATATAACGATTAAATTCAGGACTATTAAGCAAGTTTACAAATAAGTGTGCCATCATTTCCATTAGTGAAATGATAAGAAGGCTAGGATCACTTTAGAAATAGACACCCATCATTCCGTTGTGACGTACCTTAAAGCCTTATCGGCACCTCGGAAGTTCGGCAATAAATGAAGTATATCCTGTGTCTAAGATGGTAAGAGACATGTCTTCGTTGCTGGCAAGACTTGAGCAGGAGCGGTGATTTGGGCACAGTTCGTTGTAATTAGCCGTCCATTATTAATATAACCGTCGAGCTTGAAAGAAAAGCAACCGGCTCTATGTTGATTCCACCAACCAAACCAACTAACTGACTGGTACGAATTTTCCAAACGGACTCCACTACGACTGTCTCAGCTGCTCAGCGTTTCCTTTCCTCGGAAAACAAAAGAAACAAACAGTAGTAACTGCTCGTTAACAGTTGTTATACCTTCGAGAATGAAAGGTGTTTACTGTCACAACGAAAATATAATTACATATTCCCTTTATAAGCTCGAAGTAAACATAGAAAAACTCAATTAAATTTACTAAATTATACTAATGATTACATTATTCAAATTAACAATAATTAAACCAAATATTAAACCTTTCAGAAGGCATTATATAAGAACAATGATAAATAGAAGAAAAACATAAGTGATGTAATAATTTTACATCATTTTCAACATATATATATATATATATATATATATATATATATATATATATATATATATATATATATATATATATACATATATATATATATATATATATATATATATATATATATATTTATATATATATATATATATATATATATATATATATATATATATATATATATATATATATATATATATATATATATATATATATATATATATATATATATATATCTATGTATATATATATATATATATATATATATATATATATATATATATATATATATATATATATATATATATATATATATATATATATATATATATGACGAGGTGAGAGTAAGAGAAACTGGTAATTTAGAGGAGGAGTGGAAGTTAGTAAAAGAAAATTTTGTTGGGATTGCAAGTGATGTATGTGGCAAGAAGGTTGTTGGAGGCAGCATGAGGAAGGGCAGTGAATGGTGGAATGAAGGAGTGAAGGTAAAAGTGGCAGAGAAAAAGAGGGCTTTTGGAGAATGGCTGCAGAGTAATAGTATAGAAAAGTATGAAAAATATAGAGAGAAAAGGTGGAAGTAAAGCGCAAGGTACGTGAGGCAAAGAGGGCAGCTGACCTGAGGTGGGGTCAGGGACTGGGTCAGTCATATGAAGAGAATAAGAAGAAGTTTTGGAAAGAAGTGAAGAGAGTAAGGAAGGCTGGCGCAAGAATTGAAGAGACAGTGAAAGATGGAAATGGAAGGTTGTTAAAAGGAGAGGAGGCAAGGAAAAGGTGGGCGGAATATTTTGAAAGTTTGCTGAATGTTGAGGATAATAGGGAGGCAGATATAATTGCTGTTCCAGGTGTTGAGGTGCCAGTGATGGGAGATGAGAATGAGAGAGAGATTACAATAGAGGAAGTGATGAGAGCACTAGATGAAACGAGAGTAGGAAAAGCATCTGGTATGGATGGTGTGAAAGCTGAGATGTTGAAGGAAGGGGGTGTGACTGTACTTGAATGGTTGGTGAGATTGTTTAATATGTGTTTTGTGTTGTCAATGGTACCAGTAGATTGGGTTTTTGCATGTTTTGTAACACTATATAAGGGTAAGGGAGATGTGCATGAGTGTTGTAATTCATGAGGTATTAGTTTGTTGAGTTTAGTTGGAAAAGTGTATGGTAGAGTACTGATTAATAGGATTAAGGATAAAACAGAGAATGCAATCTTGGAAGTACAGGGTGGTTTTAGAAGAGGTAGGGGTTGTATGAATCAGATTTTTACAGTTAGGCAGATATGCGAGAAATATTTAGCAAAAGGTAAGGAGGTGTATGTTGCGTTTATGGATCTGGAGAAAGCATATGATAGAGTTAATAGGGGAGCAATGTGGAATGTGATGAGGTTATATGGAGTTGGTGGAAGGTTGTTGCAAGCAGTGAAAAGTTTCTACAAAGGTAGTAAAGCATGTGTTAGAACAGGAAATGAAGTGAGTGATTGGTTTCCGGTGAGAGTGGGGCTGAGACAGGGATGTGTGATGTTGCCGTGGTTGTTTAAATTGTATGTTGATGGAGTGGTGAAAGAGGTGAATGCTCGAGTGCTTGGACGAGGATTAAAACTGGTAGGAGAGAATGACCATGAATGGGAGGTAAATCAGTTGTTGTTTGCGGATGATACTGTACTGGTAGCAGACACAGAAGAGAAGCTTGACCGACTAGTGACAGAATTTGGAAGGATGTGTGAGAGAAGGAAGTTGAGAGTTAATGTGGGTAAGAGTAAGGTTATGAGATGTACGAGAAGGGAAGGTGGTACAAGGTTGAATGTCATGTTGAATGGAGAGTTACTTGAGGAGGTGGATCAGTTTAAGTACTTGGGGTCTATTGTTGCAGCAAATGGTAGAGTGGAAGCAGATGTACGTCAGAGAGTGAATGAAGGTTGCAAATTGTTGGGGGCAGTTAAGGGAGTAGTAAAAAATAGAGGGTTGGGCATGAATGTAAAGAGAGTTCTATATGAGAAAGTGATTGTACCAACTGTGATGTATGGATCGGAGTTGTGGGGAAGGAAAGTGATGGAGAGACAGAAATTGAATGTGTTTGAGATGAAGTGTCTAAGGAGTATGGCTGGTGTATCTCGAGTAGATAGGGTTAGGAACGAAGTGGTCAGGGAGAGAACGGGTGTAAGAAATGAGTTAGCGGCTAGAGTGGATATGAATGTGTTGAGGTGGTTTGGCCATGTTGAGAGAATGGAAAATGGTTGTCAGCTAAAGAAGGTGATGAATGCAAGAGTTGATGGGAGAAGTACAAGAGGAAGGCCAAGGTTTGGGTGGATGGATGGTGTGAAGAAAGCTCTGGGTGATAGGAGGATAGATGTGAGAGAGGCAATAGAGCGTGCTAGAAATAGGAATGAATGGCGAGCGATTGTGCCGCAGTTCCAGTAGGCCCTGCTGCTTCCTCCGGTCGCCTTAGATGACCGCGGAAGTAGCAGCAGTAGGGGACTCAGCATTATGAAGCTTCATCTGTGGTGGATAATGTGGGAGGTTGGTCTGTGGCACCCTAGCAGTACCAGCTGAACTCGGTTGAGTCCCCGGTTAGGCTGAAGGAACGTAGAGAGTAGAGGTCCCCTTTTTGTTTTGTTTCATTGTTGGTGTCGGCTACCCCCCAAAATTGGGGGAAGTGCCTTGGTATATGGATGGGGATTATATATATATATATATATATATATATATATATATATATATATATATATATATATATATATATATATATATATATATATGAACTTTTCACATATATACACACATATTGTCACAGTTCCTGGATGGAAAAATATACAGATATACTATGTCAACTTTCAATTTTGTACAGTGAGTCCATTAACCCTTCTACCATGAACGTAACTCTCAGAAATGAGTAAACTATAGTCAATTTCTTTTAGCGATGCATATTTGCACTGGCTCACAGCGGTGCCCCTTTAACTCGGAAAAGTTTCCTGATCGCTTATTGGTTGGACGAGATAATTCTAACAAATCAGCGATCTGGAAAATTTTCCTAGTTAAAAGGGCACTGCTACTAGTCGGTGCAAATCTGCCTCGATAAATGAAATGGACTATAGTATCTTTTTATGATTGTGGCGATTTTCAAAAATTTAGTATTGTCGCTTATTAAGAGATGCCGATAATTACACTTGCTTTATAACGACGCCATTAAACTCAGGTTAACGATCAATTAATAGTATCCTGTCTGAGGGTATCTTCTCTGTGCAAGTGTAATAATATAGTCTATATGATAAAAAGAAGAAAAGTTTTAAGGTGTTATTTATGGCCGTAGATGTGGAACAACTGGTGTGGTTGAGCATACTGTGAATGAAATTGTGCTTAAGCTAGTGCCATAGCCTCTGTACCATGGTCTTCCATTGTCTTGGGTTAGAGTTCTCTTGCTTGAGGGTACAATCGACTACATTATACTGTCTTATTTCTCTTCCTCTTGATTTGTTAAAGTTTTTATACTTTATTTATGAGATATTTGGATGTCATTGCCCTTAAAATATTTAATTTTTACTGGTTTCCTTTCCTCACTGGGATATTTTCCCTGTTGGATCCCCTTTTGATTATAGCATCAAACTTTTCCAATAAGGGTTGTAGCTTAGCAAGTAGTAGTAGTAGTAGTAGTAGTAATAATAATAATAATAATAATAATAATAATAATAATAATAATAGTAATAAATGCCTATACCTACACAGTCTACCTACGTGGTCTACCGCAGTAATTGATACTATATGTTCAAAAAAGGAAAATGAAGGTGCGATAGGATAGTGGCTTTGAAGAAGTAAATAGTCAAGAACAATGAATGCATTTGCTAGAATATAGGTGGTATTAGCCAAATAAAAGAACAATAGTTCAAACAACCTCAGCATCACTAATGCACGTCAATGAAGTTTGACGCACACTAGTGTAATCACACATTCACAGACGAGTAAGACGACTCAAGATGTGTTGTTTAAAAATTGAAGTCTTATTCAGACTTCGAAGTGACCAATTATAGGTGGTCAATAACAAGGAAGAAAAGTCATACAAGTTAATCGCCTTTTGGTCAATTCTCGTACAATGGAGGAACTTGTTGACCGCCAGTTTGGTTTAAAAGTTATCGTGAAATGCATCTGCAACTAATTTAAAAATACCCTTATCCTGATGCAATTAAAGGTTATATGACAGAAAATTATCAACCAAACCTTTGAGTGTGCGAGTTAGTTTTAAGTTTTGCGATAGTTTCACAACCCGGTCTACCAACCTACCAGAAGGTGATAAGAAAGTAACAGCCTGCAAAAATAGGAAAATTGAGGACCCTTGCTTATGTGGCTATCTGTTCGATGACATCACTTGTTGGCAGATGTAGTAATGGCGATACAAAGTATTATGGACAGTTTCCCAGAAGAAAATACAACTGCGTATAGCCCCCATGATTTCACACAGGTGGCAGCCTTGAGAGCAACATAATCAAGGAGAAGCCGTGGACACAAACTTCCAATCTGGGGAAGGGGACAACAGAGTCAGCAGGTGAGGAGGAATCTCACCAGAACTAGTATAAATCTACTGGTCTGGTATTATAGCAAGTAAGGTTGGTTCTCCTGTTGGGACGTCTGGCCAAGAATTCATTTCTTTGATAACTATGACTAAACAGCCTGCCTTAGATGTGACATACTCATGTAAGATATACAAAATTTCAAGCAAACGAGAATGGCAATTTGAGTGACCCTGGTTCAATGATGATTGTGGAGATGATTACTTGGAAAACCAGGAGGCCTCTCACCTTTGAAAAGGTGTTATTATTATCATTACAAGGTAAGCTCAGTTAAGGTAAGTTTGAAAAGCAAGATGCTATAAGCCCAAGGGCTCAAAAAGGAAAAATATAGCCTAGTTATGAAACGGAACAAGGAAGTAAATAAACTACAAGAGAAGATTTAACAATCGAAATAAAAATATTTCAAGAACAGTGACAACATTAAATGAGATCCTTCGGATATAAACTAAACATTAAAAAAAATCAAGAGAAGGGAAAAATAAGATAGAACATCATACACGTGAGTACCCCTAAGCAGGAGAACTCAATCCAAGACAATGGAAGGCCATGGTACAGAGGCTATGGCACTACCTAAGACCAGAGAACAATGGTTTGATTTTGGAGTGTTTTTCTCCTAGAAGAGCTACTGACCATAGCAAAAGAGTCTCTTCTACCCTTACCAAGAGGAAAGTAGCCACTGAACAATTACATTAGACTAGTTAACCCCTTGAGCGAAGAATAATTGTTTGGTAATATAAGTTTGTCAAGTGTATAAGGACTGAGGAGAATATGACAAAAATAGTCCAGACTATCCGGTGAATGGGCAGGCAAAGAAAAAAATGAACCATACCTAGAGCAAGGGATCTATTGTAATATATACTGTCTGGCAAGTCAAAGGACCCAATATTTATTCTCTAGCAGTAGTATCAGATTTAACTTTGAATAACTATACTCAGCTAAGAGCTTTTGCTCAGAAATACAAGAAAACCATAAAACAAACCCACTCTTGTACAACTTAAGAACTTAAATGGTGGCTACCCTTAAATTTGCACACTAGTGTGATCTTTACAGTTCCTCCTTTACTTAAAAGACGGCTTTTTCCACTACCTGGGCCAAAGGAAAAGGCAACCCATTTAGTTGATGTGTATTGACAATAAGAATAAGCAGAGTAACGAGACACTAGATCATCATCATTCTTGTTTTCAAAGTCTAAACTAGATATGTTTGCTTTTCAAACCTGTGAAATTAAAACACTCTTGATGGACCGTCCTCCATGTCCACCATTTTTTTCTAATGATCCAAAATACACTATTTATAAATATATTTTAGACATATATAAAACTTTCTTCATATAAAAACTTCAAGTCATTTGATCAAAAACTCTTTAATTTATTCACAAATATTGATTGGAAAAAGAAATTAGGTAAATTTTTCTCTTCTAATATGACACAGATTGTATTGAACTCATACCATAAAGCCTACTTTATAAACAGAACAATTCTGTGAGATAGAATTTTGATTTTCCTTTTTTGTTTGTATGAATTTTAATTTTTTTCCCTCGTCTAGATGCACAATAATTGTGAAAAAGAAAGTAAAAAGATAATCAAAATTCCATATCACAAAATTGTTGGAATTTTATTCCTCTATTCAATGATATCTTTCTCTCTAAAATCGAATAATTTATAACTGAGAAAAAAATGTACCTAAGTGTGAATAAGTGTTTTTGAGTTATGAGCTCCCAAAGATTTGCAACATATTTTCGCTTCTTTTCTTAAAGAAATCAAGATAACGTTATTATGATGACTCTCATTGTTTATTCTTACATAAATGCACCCAAAACAAGGTATTTAAACCATAGTTTATTATTACACTTGGCGCAAGGATGTCATGAGTTGCCAGCGATCTCTCATTGTTGCCAGTGTTTTAGTTAGCACATTTTTGCTGTGTACTCTTATTCACGTTTCCCTTTCTTCTTGGTTCTTTTTTCTTGCTCTCTGCTTACTTTTTGTTCTCTTTATGACCTTAGGTAATATTGGCCTTGCTATAAAGTCCCCAGGGACGTTGTGAAAGCACAATGTACATATAAACTGCAAGTAAACAAACATATGCATTATAACTTCTATATGTCTTTAGAAACTCTGGCTGCTGTTCTTGTAGGTTGTAGTTTTCGTTCACCTACCATCTACCAATGCCTTCTATTTCTGCCAGCTGTATGAGATTTCGAAACATAAGTGAAAAAATTGCTGTAAATACACAAAAATAAACACACAAAGACGAGTCTGTCAAACTCAGTCATGCAGACGATGCCGTAAGAATGACGTCATCATTTAAAGACCGATATATCTTCATTATTTGTAAAATTAATTGGCTGAAACTTCTGGAGAGCATGTAGGATATGTTTATGCATACATAAGAGTGATAAAAGGATTTTCGATTTTTGAAAGTTGATATGTAAAAACACCATGGAGATTCCCCTCTTCAGAGGTGTAGACTCAAATGGTATTTTTTCTTTTATTTTTTATAAAGACCTCTGATTTCTTAGCTACGTTGTCTGTTATTTTCTGCAGTTAACAATATAAGATTCTTTTTGCATTTGTTGTAGAATTGGTGAGGTTACCCTAACAGGCAATGGTGTTTGTGGTAGCTCTAACCAAACTCAATTTCCCTAATACCACTAATATCTAAAGTCTCTTAACGTCTTTTGTTGAAGACTATCGTTCTGTTCCTTAATTTGCTATTTTGCTTCCAGTAAGGCCTTGGAGCATGAGATGCTCTTTTTACAGCCTCCAATGCTGTACAGATATCGCATGATTGTGGCCATGAAGTCCGTACGATTGGTCTTGATTTTTGAGAGGCAATTGTATTCAAACCCACACAGATGGGAATATTATTATTATTATTATTATTACTTACTAAGCTACAATCTTAGTTGGAAAAGCAGTATGCTATAAGCCCAGGGGCTCCAACAGGGAAAATAGCTCAGTGCGGAAAGGAAAAAAGGAAAATAAAATATTCTAAGAAGAGTAACAACAATAAATATCTCCTATATAAACTATAAAAAACTTTAACAAAACAAGAGGAAGAGAAATAAGATAGGAGAGTGTGCTCGAGTGTACCCTCAAGCAAGAGAACTCTAACCCAAGACAGTGAAAGGCCATGATACAGAGGCTATGGAACTACCCAAGACTAGAGAACAGTGGTTTGATTTTGGAGTGTCCTTCTAGAAGAGCTGCTTACCATAGCTAAAAAGTCTCTTCTACCCTTACCAAGAGGAAAGTGGCACTGAACAATTACAGTGCAGTAACCCCTTGGGTGATGAAGAATTGTTTGGTAATCTGTGTTGTCAGGTGTATGAGGATAGAGGAGAATATGTAAAGAATATGCCAGACTATTCAGTGTGTATGTAGGCAAAGGGAAAATGAACCGTAACCAGAGAGGAGGATCCAATGTAGTACTGTCTAGCCAGTCAAAAGACCCTATAACTCTCTAGCGGTAGTATCTTAACGGGTGGCTGGTGCCCTGGCCAACATACTACCTCAATAGTGGGTCTTCTCTTAGTATCATTATTGAACTGTGAAGTAATAGATTGCAAAGATTAGTTGTTGATGGCCACTGTAGTGAGTATAGGAATGTGATATCTGGTGTTCCTCAGGATATTGTTCTTAACCCCATTACTTTTCATACTAAATACACATATGGGTTTTGGTCTAAAAAGTAAGCTTTTCGGATGTGGAGCACATGTTACTCTCTTTGCCTTAATTCCATCTCCTGAATGTAGATCTTGGGTAGGTGAGATCTAGCTAGAATTACTGCATGTCACAGATTATATGGCATGAAATTGAACCCTAACAAAGGTCAAATCATGCTTGTAAGTAGGTCCTCAGCATCCAGATTCCTGCATTTATAATATTTCTTTATCTATATCTGACATCCTTTAAGATTTTAGGCATGATTCCTTACTACAAATTTACTTTTGAGATACACATTCCGTCTGTTTCTCCTTTAATTGCATAAAAAATACATTACTTGGGAAAAATATTTTGACAATTTCTGCAAGCAACCTATTCTGAAGAAATGTTTTAATTCTTACAATAAGTAACAGTTTCTCGTTAAGTTATAAAACTAAGATTATATCCACGCACAAATTAATTTTTGGCCCCAAAACTCATTAGTTTTGTTAATGGGTTTATCCCGGATTATTCCCTCAAAAGTTAGAATACAAAAAATATATCAATAAGAAATAAATGCTAAAGCTGACTCATGCAGCTGCTACGTAATTAGTAACATTTGATGTTTACTGGTATTACGAAAAAGAAAAAATAGTAGGTAAACTTACCCGTGCCTAGTAAATTATTGTTGCCAATAACTGAAATGTGTATGAATAATAATCATCATCAATGCTATTGATTATGAACTAAAATAAATGGCAGATTTTTTTTTTTATAAATATATATTTGTATTTTCATTTTCATATTATTATTATTATTATTATTATTATTATTATTATTATTATTATTATTATTATCATTATTATTATTATTATTATTATTATTATTATTATTATTTGCTAAGCACCAACTCTAGTTGGGAAAATAGGATGTTATAAGCCCAAGTGACCCCAACAGGGAAAATAGCCCAGCGAGGAAAGGAAACACTATAAAATAAAATATTTTAAGAATAGTAACAACATCAAAATAAATATTTTCTATATACACTATAAAAACTTCAGCAAAACAAAAGGAAGAGATATTATATAGAATAGTGTGCCCGAGTGTACCCTCAAGCAAGAGAACTCGAACCCAAGACAGTGGATGACCATGGTACAGAGACTATGGCACTACTCAAAACTACAGAACAATGGTTTGATTTTTGGAGTATCCTTCTCCTAAAAGAGCTGCTTACTATAGATAAAGAGTCCCTTATACCTTTACCAAGAGGAAAGTAGCCACTGAACAATTACAGTTCAGTAATTTACCTCTTGACAGAAGAATTGTTTGGTAGAATAGAATATGTAAAGAATAGGCCAGACTATTCGGTGTATGTGTAGGGAAAGGGAGCCGTAACAAGAGAGAAGCATACAATGTAGTACTAACTGGCTAGTTAAAGGACCTCATAACTCTCTAGTGGTAGTATTTCAATGGATGGCTGGTGCCCTGGTCAAACTACTACCTATAATAACTCATGATAATCGACCAGGCCCTCAACTATTGGATTGTGAAACCCTTGTCAGTAGGATGAAATATTAGGCAGAATATATTTTCTAAACTTCATGGGTTTTTATATAGAATTCGCGCTATGAGCGAAAACTTTAGATAAGAACAAAATGAAAATTTGTTGCGTTAAAAAAAATGAATAAATAAAATAAAAAACCATGGTAAAAACCAAAAATGAAAAAGGTGGCACAATAAAAGAACACTCTGAATTAGGGAAGTGATTAACATTCACAGCAAGAAAACCTCCACGAAACTTACGCTAAGTCCGTGTGAATTAGAGGCCAGGAGATAGACCACAATGAACATATACCATGATTAACCTTCTGCTTTGAATGATCACAACTGGACGAATGCTAAGAAATATATTTTGTGAGGACTAAGCTTACGAAAAGCCTGAAGCTTTCAGGGCGTTATTAAAGTGACTTGTGTTTCTGACTTGGGAAAGATTCAGACCCTAATCAGGATTTACATATTTATTACTTAACTAAACTAGTCCATCTTGAAAACGAAATCTTCGTCAGCTGAGGCTACTAAAGACCAGTTGTTTGAAAGCACATTGTATTACCAAAAAAAAAAAATATATAATTAAACCCATCTTGTTCAAGTATTCCTACATTTCATTAGTCCAGATGTTTTTTCGTTTTACGGTAGTAAGGAAAACGTTAATGGATTTAAGTAATAAACGCCCAAAATGCATTGTGACTTGAAAAACAAATCCTTCGCTCGCCAGATATAATAAAAGCAAAAAAGACATGTTAGTCGACCAATCTATTTTTACCATGTACATAGCTTAAACCTGCCACACATTTGATTGTTAATTCAGTTTTTTTACGGCAACGCTAACATTCTATTTCACAAAAGAGGGTGTTCTATATATCTAAATCTCAACGAGATGAATCAAAGGAAATCTTCATGACAGAGAGAGAGAGAGAGAGAGAGAGAGAGAGAGAGAGAGAGAGAGAGAGAGAGAGAGAGAGAGAGAGAGAGACAGACAGACAGAAACTATTTGTTTGCTTATACAAAAAGTAAATTCTTTTTACGCAAAGCTACCTATAAGCCCACTGATAAGGTATGCGTTGAATTTATAAAGGATCAATAAAGTATATAGTTGGCCTCATTCAATATTCAGTAGACAACTAATGTCAGAGTAAGTAAGTGCAACACAAACGTCTTTACAAAAAACACATATAGCCATACTTTTTGGAGCGAGGTTTATTAACACGATCGAATATTCAAAGGGATTTTCGTTTGTTTGTTTAATTGAGACTGCCTGTTTCTTTTTAATGTTTCATTTTCCACAAGTCTTCGACGTCACTGGAACAAATGGCCTACTGACATGAACTACGCTGTCAAAGACTTAGTTAAATTGTTTTCAACCTAAATAAAATACTTTTCTCAAAAATCTTGGTAAACTTCTCTTTTAATCTTTAATATTATACCACTTGAAATTATTACCTAAACGATTTGCATAATCTATCTTGGTTACTGTGATGTAAATATTTAAAAAAATCTATTTATAACCATATAACAGGTATTAAAGAAGTCTAGAAGTGAATATAATGCTGGTAAGGTTTAAAAAATACTAAAAAAGATTCATGCCTATAATCATCGAAAAAAAAAATACTTAACTTGTCTTCTAATAGAATTGAATTGTTTCTCAGGTTTAACCTTAAAAGCGAGTTGAGTATGAGTAGGCGATTACGGGATGGTCTAAAATAAATAAAAAATAATTATACCCTCAAGTTTTTAAATATATTTCATCATGGAAATTTATATGTCCATAAAGAGACTTTCATAAAGTATACAAAGAGGAAACAAATTTAGGAGAAAAAATTATTAAGTGCTAATATCACCGTTACTTCTTAAGTAATCTTTAAAATTTCGACAAAATTTAAGTAGCAGTATCTCATACTTAACCTCATACTTAGGCTTTTGTTTATGAGGTATATTAAGATGGTAGAAAATAAAATCATGATATGCATGCAAACAAACCCCTTAATTTCTCTCTCATAGTTCTACCGATATAGTTTTCATTAAGCAATTGGATTCAGTAACCAACTTTTTGTAATACAAATCAGAGAAATTGCAAATTTTACGGAAAATAAACTGGTTTACTTTGTGCCCATCCTTTGCATTCAGATCTTTCTAGACTGTTCCATCCTGTCCGTAGAACTAGGTACACAGTTCATTCTAACAGTCATGCCTTTTACATACCAAGGCTTAATACTCCTGAGTATCC
>NC_090730.1:40574852-40584852 GCF_036898095.1 Palaemon carinicauda
ACTGCGTCAATATGAAATATCGACCAATTCTCCGCACAATACTTTTATTGGACAAAGGTTTTATATCCGCATAGGAGGAAAACCAATGCAACATAGCTTATATAAAGGAACAATTCTATTAGAATTATCCCAGATAAGGTACATAGGATGAATGCTCAATTATACCAATAAATTGACACAGGTGAAGGAGACGCAAGGTTCTCAATAACCAGTTTATTGACAGGCAATAAATAGACAGGTTAACCACAAATATATATATATATATATATATATATATATATATATATATATATATATATATATATATATATATATATATATATATATATATATATATACATATATATATATATATATATATATATATATATATATATATATATATATATATATATATATATATATATATATATATATATATATATATATATATATATATATATATATATATATATATATATATATATATATATACATAAGAAGAGGATAACCCAAAACTTTAAGCATAAGTATGATAGTTAACAGAACTTGTTTGTCTGAAAGAAAAAACATTAAATTCCACTCTTAAGATACCGAGGAATCAAAGTCATAAAAGTCTGTATTACAAATCAATGACATTAGCGTTAGAAATGCTCTGCACATATGTCTGCACTTATGCTAAGTTCACCTTCGGAAAAGGAACAGTCTACATGGCCAACACAGTGCCCTCACTTAGTTTGTAGTACAGTATGTAACTACACACTCACATTGGAATTAATCGTCCCAATTAAGACCACTGTTCCTCGCAGAGTTAAACAGTAGGGTTAACACCGCGACCCACTGCTACCACAGATCTCTTTAGTTCCTCTACTTGCTTCGCATAGTGGCGAAAGAACACTCTGGAAGACTTCCAGCCAGTGTATGAACGGAGATGTTCAAAATCCATACAATTAAAGAAATTTAAGGATGAGGCAACTTTCCTCGGATCGTGACCTGCGGGTGTACTGTCAGGATCCGCTCTACGAATAAAATATGTGATTTTCGCTCTGAGTTGATTCAGAGATAAATTTGAGCCTGCTGTTTCTCCCCTGAATAGTTGATCACCCTTGAAGTCTGAAGTTCTATGAAGTTAGACCTTTATGCATTCTACTGGACATAGAGATGCATCTTCTTTAAGAGGGCAGATTCTCTAGGGACCCCACCTGTTGGTGGGTAGCTCATTCTTGGCGAGAAACGTAGGATCCGGAAACAGGTTCAGTTCTCCCCCTTCCAGGAACTGAACACGACCTGCCTCTCTCTAGAGGGCTACAATCTCACTAACCCTGGCCCCGGACGCGAGTGCAAATAGGAAAATAACTTTTTGTGTCAAATCCTTTAACGCACACTCTTCATTGCTCAACAGAGAAGCGAAATGAAGAACTTGTCTAAAGACCATGAAATGGGCTTTGGAGGTGCTGAAGGTCTGAGCTTAGCGCAGGCTTTCGGGACTTTATTAAAGATCTCGTTACCTAGGTAGACCTTGAAGGCATATAGAATGGGTCTTGTCAAAGCAGACTTACACTCTGAAATCGTGTTAGCTGCCAATCCTTGACCATGGAGGTGGAGAAAAAAGATAAGCAGAAGTCTGTCAAGATCTCCTGCGGATTCTTCGCCTTGACAAAAGGCCACCCATTTTCTCCAAGATGACTCATATTGCCTTCTAGTAGATTTGCACTTATATTCCTCAAGGAAGTCTATGCTGGCTTTCGAAATCCCGAAACGCTTTCTCACCGTTACGGAGAGAAAATCATGAGCTGCAGGGTCCGGGTTTTCTGTAATAAAGTGCAGACAGTTGACTTATGGACTCGCTGGGTCAGAACTGGATCTGGTAGCGGTACAAACTTCAGCTACAGTTCCAATGCCAGGGGGAACCACACGCTGTTCGGCCACTTGTGGGCCACTATTACCGCTACCCCTTGAAGGATCTCAGTTTGTTGAGGACCCTCAACAGAAGGTTATGAGGAGGGAACAGATAAATCTTCAACCATCTGTTCCAGTCGAGGGACATTACGTCCACTGCTTCCGCTAAGGGGTCCTCGTACGGGGCACGTACAGGGGCAACTTCTTGTTGTCTTTCGTCGCAAAGAGGTCTATCTGCAGTTCTGGGACTTGATTCAGAATGAAGGAGAATGATCCTGCGTCTAAGGACCATTCCGACTCTATCGGTGTGAGCCTGGATAGAGCATCCGCTGTCACATTACGGACTCCTTGAAGGTGAACTGCCGACAGGTACCACTTCTTCTTTTTCCGCCAATCGGAAGATGGCCAACATCACCTGGTTGAGAGTTGGTGACCTATATCCTTGTCGATTCAAGTATCTCACAACTACTTCGCTGTCCATCACCAACCTTATGTGGATCGAGTGACGCGGGGAGACTTTCTTTAAGGTAAGGAGCACTGCCCTAGCTTCTAGAAAGTTTTATGTGAAAGGTCTTGAATAGCTTGGACCAAGTCCCCAGGACTTTTTTCCGATGAGAGTGACCTCCCCATCCCTCCTTCGAGGTGTCTGAGTGAATCGTCACCGACGGGGGAGGTGGCTGAAGAAGAACCGACTTCTTTAGATGTCTGGCTTGGGACCAAGGCCTGAGAAGAGTACTTAGCCGAAGCGGCTGGTCTTCTCAGATCTCTTCGCGCGTTTGATGCATAACTTCTCCAAACTCCGATTGCATCCTTTAGCTGTGCTCTAAGCACTGGGTCTGTCACTGAAGCAAACTGGAGAGAGTGCAGTACCCTCTCCTGCTCACGTCTTGATATCCTTTCGGAATCTAGAAGTCTCTTGAAAGAACCCGCCATCTCCTTCCTTTTCTTCGCCGGGATGGAGAAACGGTGTGACAAAAGGTCCCAGTGGATTCCCAGCCACTGAAACTTTTGAGATGGAGAAAGTCGAGAATTTTTTCTGTTGATCTTGAAGCCTAGGTACTCTAGGAACTGGATCACTTGACTGGAAGCTTGCAAGCATTCTGTCTCGGATGCTGCCCACACCAACCAGTCGTCCAGGTAGGCTACTACCTGAATTCCCTTTAGGCGTAATTGTTTGAGAGCTACGCTCGCAAGCTTCGTAAAAATCCTTGGGGCTATGTTTAGCCCGAATGGCATGGCTCCGAAGGCGTATAGTCTTCGTTGTAGCCTGAACCCTAGGTAGGGGGAGAGTCGATGGCTAATTGGAATGTGCCAATAGGCGTCTGACAAGTCTATAGAGACGGAATATGCCCTCTTGGGCAGTAAGGTCCTTATGTGTTGCAGTGTTAGCATTTTGAATTTGCAATTCACTATGAACTTGTTGAGTGGCGACAAGTCCAGAATGACTCTGAGCTTTTCCAAGTCTTTCTTGGGAACACAAAACAGCCTCCCTTAGAAATTGATGGGCTTCGTCCTTTGGATTACCTTTTTTCTCCAACAGTTCTTGAACGTACTCCTCCATAACGGGGGTGGAGTGTTGGAAAAACCAAAGGCACGGGGGTGGAGTGCTGTACTAGCTCCAGCCCAGTCCATTCTTGAGTAGGCTGTGGGCCCAGGGATCAAAGGTCCACCGATCCCGAAATTTCAGAAGTCTCCCTCCTACCGGTATCACCTCACTTGGACTGCCGTCCTGAGGTCTTGCCTTCCTGACCACGACCAACCTTGAATCCCCTTCCCCTTGAGGGGCGTCTAGACGAGCCTCTGGCTGCTCCTCTAGGCTTTGCTCGAAAGGAAGTAGACTGCCCTTCGAACGCTGGGGTGAATGCCGTGGACTGTGTCGACACGGCCTGGGGTACCCACTGAAAAGTGGTCGGGGTTTGTGCCATGATCTGGGGCACTGGGGGCAATGGCAATTGCAGTTGCTGTTGCTGTCTAACAGGCTTGGCTGGCCAAGACGGTAGCCTAGTCCTCATAGTCTTCCTCTTTGGTTGAGGACCCTCATCCGGGGAAGACTTTCTTTTGATAGCCAGGCCCCACTTCTGGAGAAGGTTTCTATTCTCCAAGGCGGCCTTATCAACAACTTCTTTGACCAAGTTGGTAGGGAAAAGGTCTTTTTCCCCAAATGTTGGAGGAGATTAGTTTCCTTGGCTCGTGCCTCACCGTAGCCGAGGTGAACACGAACTCCCTACAAGCTCTCCTTGCCTTGACGAAGCCATAAAGGTCCTTCGTCACTGTGGCCAGATGAGTCTTGGCCACCACCATGAACATTTCATGGACCTTGGGGTCACTTGACATCGTCTCGAGAGTAGTCTGAAGAGACATTGAAGCAGCCAGTCTTTCTTTTGTCTCGAACTCTCTTCGCAAAAGAAAGTCAGACAGCTTAGGGAGGTCCTCGCCGAACTGACGTCCAGAAATATCAGCCTCCAACTTTCCAACTGAGAACGTAAGATGGACATCCTTCCAGTCTTTGTGGTCCATAGGCAGGGCCAGCGACAAGGGTTTACACTCCTCTAGGGAGGGGCAAGGCTCGCCGGCCTCAACTGATTTTAGTACAGCCGCAAACCCTTTCTGTAAAAAGGGGAAGGCTCTAGTAGGCGAGGACACAAAGGAAGGGAGCTTCCTGTTCAATGCGGCTACCTTTGAGTTAGAGAAGCCCCTCTCTTTCATCGAGGATGAGAGTAGAGCTTGAGCCTTAGCATGGTCCATCACTATGACCTCCTTTGGCTCTGTCTCCTCCTTTGAAGCTGGTTCCTTCCTCAGCCGGACATAACAGTCCGGATATGATGCCTTGCTGGGCCAGAATTCCACCTCCTCCAGGGGAACTGAGCCCAGCTTATCCGAGATGACGATCTTTCCAGTCGTCATCGGCATGTGCTCAGCATACCTCCATGGGTTAGCATCTGAGCACAAGGGAAGGTCTTTCACATTGAGCTTTTTCTGGGGCCCATGTGATTCTGCAATGCACTGCATTCGCAGTTCCATTGCAGTCGCCTTCTCCTGATTCTCCTTCTGCATTTGTTGGATCATTCCAACAATAGAAGAGAGGGCCTGTCCCAGCTCTACTGGGAGACCAACCGATGTTGAGGGAATAGGCTCCGGAATCTGAACCGGAGTAGCCGACACCTCGTCGACCTCGACCTCTACCTCTACAACGTCTGGGGCTTGAATTTCATCCTGGACTTCTGCCAGGAAGTCTTCCTCCAGACACTCGTCCACATCAGACATCCTGTCATCTAACTGGATGTCTTGCATCGCGACTGCGACTTCAGCATCCACCTGGATCTGAACTTGGGGGATCTCCTCTTGAGGCTGGGGAATCACTGCATCCGCTGATGCCCTAGGGAAAAGATACGCCCTCATCTTCTCACTTGGAAGATAAGTGCCAGAAGTGTTCTTTTGGAAGCCCCTTACCCAGGTACGAAGCTTCTTCCTAGCTATATCCCTTGATTCCGCCGTCCTAGTGGAATCAAAGGCCTCAATAATCACGTTAGTGCACACAGTACATACCTGAGGGTCCCAATACCGGCGATCATTCATGGAGACAGCGCATGCTGCGTGTCTCCTACAAAACTCATGTCCGCTGAGGTTCTTGCTGCGGACGTTGCAGAAAGCACTTCCGCACTTCGGAGGGTCCTTCTGTAAAGAGAAGAAATTTCCATGAGTATCAAGTGAACTATGTATCACTGGATATGCATAGTATAGCATAACAATTCATAAAGGAAAGACACACACTTGTGTTTCCCTCACAACCCATTGTTGCAGCCTTCCAGATAATAAAATCAGATGGTTAATCTCTTCTAGAGTAACCAATGCAAAGTTTCCAGAAGAAACAGGTGGAGCTCACACCTAAGCAATGCTTTTAAAATCCTGGATAATAGACAGGAAAGAACTCACTTTCCTATCTGTAGGGCAACAGCAAAGGACTGTGCAGGAAAACACAAAAGTGTTAGAACACACAGTGCTGTACCAAAACCCATACTATAGTATTCCTCTTACTGTATATGTTATACTGAAGAATACTAGTACAGTATAGGAGGATACGTGCCGGCCGGCACCTGGCGGCCGGCAAACACCATAACTAGCTTTAAAGTATACTACTTAACAGCTATGAGGCGGCAGAACTCTGGTTCAAATGCATGTGCCGGTCGGCAGCAATTGCCGCCCGGCAACAGCCAATGTCGGCCGGCAATGGATGCTGGCCACACTCTTGGTGACCGGCAGACAAGGGCTGACATTAGCCGGCCGGCAAAGCTACAGGACCGATGCCAGCCGGCAGCAAGAGAACCAGAGGACTACACCTGCCGGGTCGGGTACAGCACTAGAAAAAAAATAGGATGGATGCCGGGATAAGAGTGTACACTACCTCCAAGCCCGGCAATCCGAAAGAGTGCATATAAGGAAGGGGAGAAACTAATTCAGGCTTCCTGGCCAATGCCGTCTGGCTCTACAGGCAGGCATGGATGAGGGACCAAGGGAGGTCCGGGCAGCACTCAAAATAAGACCCTTGCCGGCCGGCAGGGGGCTGAGTCAATTCCACATCCTAACCTATACTAGGTCCAGATGTAGAACGACGTACAGTACTGTAATGGCTAGGCCATTACGGAGATAGAGGGGGAAGGGACAAGAGGGTCCTACCAATCTTGCTTTAGTGACGGATCACCCGCAACCAAGAAACTTATCTTAGCCTAAGGGAGATCTAAGGGGGAAGGCCAGCAATACTTGCCAGCTCCCAGAGCACCAAAGCAAGGAAGGTGTTGCGACTCCCATGGAAAGAAACTTATCCTCCCCCGAGAACAGCAACAAGGACTAGTCTGGTAGATCACAAAAGAAGGAATCATATCCACAGAAACCTTCGGTAGTGACCTAAGGAGGCTAAGCCCCCTTTTGTCTGTGTCAGGCCAGCGAGGGAGACTCTACCCCAAGCCAGACAAACAAAGACTCAGACTAAAAAACTCTGTTGTTCTATCCCTCTTTGAACCATACTACTGGAACAGGAAGGTACAGTAACACCCCAGTATAGTTTTATCGAAAATAAACTCGGAAAAAAACCACTTAGGGATAAGCCCAAGGCTTAAACAGAGGGAAAGGGATTGCATACCTTCTCCGAAAAAAAGAAAGCGAACGGGGAGTAAGATAAAGTATACTAAGGCTCCATAAGCAACTTAGCCTAGGCAACTAGATAATCGATTACCTATATCACCAAAACTCACTCGTATACTATCTTAGAAATATTCCACACAGTCTTAAATGTATAAAACATAGCCTAAAGCTTCAATAAAATTTTTATTAGACTCGGAAAAACCAAAAACATAAATGAAGTACTAGTACCAAACGACGAGGCTACATGGCCTAGCGTAGGCCAGAATGGCGAATACTTCGCCAAAATAATACTAAGCACGAAGGAAATCCTATGTAATGCTAAATAGCTAAAATTTATTAAAGCAAAACAACCAGGAATGTCGCTCTGACTAACTAAACTTATACCTAGCGAGCGACAGCGTCCAGGACGCCTCCGGTAGACTACGGCTCTTGTATCAAATATTAATCCTATTAATCACTCAAAAATTTACCAAGAGCCTACATTTATACATAAAAGACATTATACTCAACTTATCAGAGGCCGACGAAGACGGAGAAGCCGTGAAAAGTAGAATAAATCCAAGATTTGCGAGAAACACAGGAAAAAACACCGAGTTGTTAAGCTACGCAAAAAGGAATACAGATGGCGCCATCCTGGCGCCAGGCACGCATACGAATCGGAAGATAGGGAGCCTTGGGAGCGGCTCCCCATTTTTCTTTCCCGAATTCGTTTCTTGCCAATCGCCCCTTGCGAGATGAAATCTCTGTTCGGAGTGCAGATTGCCATGTGGCGTGTCAAGAATACGTCCTCTGATATGTCGCGATTTCCCTTTCAGGAGGGATACTCGCTCCAGGAGTTAGAATTTTGGTACCTTAAGGTAAATTCTCTGGGAATATCGCCGTAGTTGTAATATACCCTAGGAAGCTACCCTATAGGAACTTCCATCAGGACGACATGGCTTGAGCCCAAATATATATATATATATATATATATATATATATATATATATATATATATATATATATATATATATATATATATATATATATATATATATATATATATATATATATATATATATATATATATATATATATATATATATATATATATATATATATATATATATATGTAAGGACATTTCATTTAAATTCTCTTTTCGCCACACTGTGGTTCACTGAATATATTTATTCCGCTCCCTCAGAGCTACAATTTTATGTATTTATCAATTCGCTACCTATTTCTATTGACTTGTATTTCAAGCATTTGTACGTGTTAAAAAACACACATATTGTGGCGGTTAGTTCAAGCCAGATTGGCGCCTCTGCGCATGCTACTTTTCCGTCCGCACATTGTATTATACACTTGCACATGTTTGAATAAACCGTCAGTTGTTGTTGGTGATAGCTCGTCTCACTGTCCTTACAACTGGTGACCCCGGAGTTGAAGTAGCATCAGCGGTTTTGGCTTCGCCATTAACGGACTTATTACGGCCGTGCTACCTTCTTTTACTCCGTTACCATAGGCATGAGCTTAGGCCTTTGGGGCTCCCACACTTCGGTGCATTTGTAAGGCAGTAGGATGACCTTAACCGACATATACACTTCCCATCTCTTCGCCGACTCGTCGACTAACCACAATGGCGGATTCAACCAGCCCATCACGCCCAACGGCATCATATCCACGCCCAAAGTCAATCTACCGCCGTTTTCTCAACACAACACCGCTTCCTGGTTCCTAAGAGTAGACGTACTATTCCGAGTCGCTAGGCTCAGCGACTCCTGCGCTAAGGCCGATATCGTTCTCACCTTCATCCTAGAGGAGGTATTCGACAAGATTTTCCCATGGCTCGACGCACGGCTGGCCAAGTTTCCTACGACGACCTGAGAACAAAACTCACCGGCAAACCCATGGTTGACACCTCTTGTCAGGGCGTGGGACGAGTTGACCGGCATGTTAATGCTTCCCGAGACCGACAGCAATGGACGAAGGTGCGAGATTAGCCTATCTCACCAGATTTTCATTCGACGCCTGCCACACGACGTAAGGGCCTAATTGACGTACACCAACACACTTCCGATGAACGAACTCCTGTCGACGGCTCAGAAGCTCCACAAGGCCTCCAAAGCATCTCGCCTCGGGGCATCATCAGTATCATCTTCGTTCTCCTCCTTCAGCAGCTCTTACATAGACTCTTCATCAATGCCTCCTGACGACGACAATGAGATCAACGCTCTGGCAAGGAGGAAACCACCGCAGCCGACACGTCCGAACCGTAGGCCTAATCCAGCATGGTGCTTCTACCACCAGCACTTCAGCAGCGACGCCAAGAAATGTAGGGCACCATGCAATTTCCCTAGAAGATGATGCCATAAGAAACCACCAACCACCATCGCAGCTGCAGGAAACCAAAGCAAGAATGGTTTCTATATTCTCGACAACGTCTCCAACCATAGACTCATGGTTAACTCTGGCGCTATGCAGTCAATGTTCCCGCCGTCACAAGCCGACCTAGACCGTGGTCCCAGCAAAGACGCCCCCTCGCTCGTCGCCGCTAACAGGTCTCCCATACGGTGTTATGGGACTAGGATCCTCAGGATATCTATCCTGGCCCTTCGCCATCGCTGACGTTAGTCGCCCCCTCCTTGGTGCAAATTTCCTCCCTCACCACGGGCTACTTGTCGACGTTGCCGGAAAACGCCTCATCGACACAGGAACCTGCCGGTCCCGCGCCCTGAGACACGGCCCTGCCAAAATGTCCGTATCCACTGTAATGACGCAGCCCTACGCCGACCTTCTGCAAGAATTTCCTGATGTTTTCAAGCCCCAGCCCTGACAATTGCCGGGATCCCCCTCCAAGCACGGGATCTACCACCACATCACAACGACGGGACCTAATACAAACGCCAAATTCCGCCGCCTCCCACCTCAGAAGGTGAGGGACGCCAAACGCATGGGTATCTGTAGGAAAGCATTGAGCCCCTGGGCATCTCCCCTACACAT
>NC_090730.1:40589852-40591174 GCF_036898095.1 Palaemon carinicauda
CCATTATCAGAAATCAGTACAGCAATATCTACAAGCATCAGCTATTCCATACACCATTTATGATCTAATTTCTTATCTCATAACTGCATAATTATATTTGTTTATCTCTCTCTGACTTCTTTTATCAGTTCACACATTAATGTATTGAACAGAAATGGGGGGTAGAACAATACCTGTCTTAAAACACCATTTAAGCCATTCAATCACTCTGATCTATATATCATAAAATGTATTCCGTTTATCTCACAATCCCGTTTATTGGTTATCAACAACTTATATTCTATACTAGACATATTCAACATTCTCCACATTGTCTATTTCAAGATTATATTTTAATTTTTTTTAATCACTTCAATAACGATTCACAAAATTTCGCTAACATTTTTGTGCCATTCAACTCTGTTTATCTAACACCTTCCACATACAGGAAATCTCTTATATGAATCTCTCTCTCTCTCTCTCTCTCTCTCTCTCTCTCTCTCTCTCTCTCTCTCTCTCTCTCTCTCTCTCTCTCTCTCTCTGCATTCACTTACTTTCAGGGGAAATCATTTTCTCTAAACCATTCACTCACCCTTCAGTTCTCTACCATATACATTTGCCTTTTTAATACTTTCTTTGAAACTACCCTTTGCATCAGCACATTATCTTTTTTTCTCTGATGTAAACGTACCGCATATATTTTTTTTCCTCTTCTATGCATCTTTTATGATATCCTCAACACATCTTGTTCTTATTGCCACTTCCTACATTTTTATGTCCCCAAACCATATCTGCCACAGCTATAATTCCTGTTAAACTTACACCTCTATGTCTTATCCCACACTTTATATACCTTTACTACTGTTCAATTTCTTCGTACCTTTTCCGTTGTTCTTACTACATTTACAAACTTCAAAATATCAATAATTGCCAAAAATCCGCTCTTTTTCTTATTTTTGCATCCATGGCGTTCATCACAATCTATTTTCGTATTTCCAAAATCAGACATTACACAGATTTCATTGACCTTTTTCCTTCTTCAGCTTCTCACGTTTACGATATCACTAAAACAATTACTGGTAGGTCTTTAATTTTTGTATACACAATATTTCCCTTTTATATCCGTTAAAGTGTCAAATAATAATAATAATAATAATAATAATAATAATAATAATAATAATAATAATAATAATAATAATAATAATAATAATCTTTTTATTAATAAATAATAATAAATTTTGTTATCTTGTGCTAACAAGAAGCCTCAAGTAATTTCGAATTCACTCCCTATAGAGCGGCGAGAATGATGTCATTTTATTATTCTGGGATCGAACTGGTAAGGG
>NC_090730.1:40591674-40599174 GCF_036898095.1 Palaemon carinicauda
ATATATATATATATATATTTATATTTATATATATATATATATATATACTGTATATATATATATATATATATACACCTACCTGTAGTAAATAGTAGACATATATATATATGTATATATATATATATATATATCTGTGTATGTATGTATATATATATATATATATATATGCGTGTGTAAATATGTATGTATCTATGTTAACGTTAGAGTTTGTTTGTGATTGTGTGTATAAAGCTGAACAAGAAGAATGAACAGGTACGTGGGCTACAATCAATATTCAGGACACATCTAACGTAGCATGAAAAAAAATCACAAATAGAATAAAAATATCAACTGTAAGAGAGAATAAAAAAAGATTGGTTGTGAACAACAGGTTTTTCCGAGCGAAATTTAATGGCTTGAAAAGTTTCAATGAAGTCTCAAAGGTTCGAATGATACTCAAGTTAATTTCCTAGTTTAAGCTTCCTTTTCTTCAGATCTGTGACCTATGTTTGATAAATAGCATTCGGCCATCTATATACCACTCGATTACTTTTGGAAAAACTATTACAAATTCATTTTAGTCATTAAGTAGATTTCCAATTGGAAGAAATGAGGCATAAATAGGTTACCAGAACCAACATGCATCAATTCTTAGATTTATTCGATGCAACTATTCCAGAACATGTTTTAATTGATATTAAATTTGATCTGCAGCCTATTTTTTAGTTGGACAAGAGTGCATTTAACTTCCTTGCACGAGCGCATCTTAAATATTGTAGAGGTATTAGAGCTTTAGACCATAACCTATCTTTATCTATAAAATATTGAAAATATCTACCTGATCACATGAAATATAAAGATGAAAATGATCTGTAATAATGCCTTCAATGTCATAAAGGTAAAAAAAACACCTCTCTTCAACGTTGGGACATTACATTTATACAAAAGAGTCAATGAATAACATTTATATATTTTTGTTTAGTAGTATGGACCTCCAATGGGTTTAATGTCTTATTAAAAGGGGTGTAAAAGATTAAGATTAAATTTTTGGAGGAACCTTTAGTGAAAAAAGAATGGCAAATTATAAAGAGGACTTTTCTATCGTGACAACAGAATCTTACTGTTTTGGGAAGAAAGTACTCAAGAATCCTTTTATTTTTCTTAAAGAAGCATTCTCACCTGTTCGATTTTTGTTTAACAACACCCTGAAAGCTTCGACGGTTTTTTTTCATTTTCATTTACCACCCAAACAACACTTCCATAAAGAAGAGTTGGCTGGTAACAAAGACCCTTCATCTATTGTAGTTACTAATAAATGCCAACACAAATCATCTGTTTATATTCTTCCAGAATCTATATTACTTGGAGTTTTCACTCTTATAAAGAACTCTAAAGAACTTACTACTTTCATTTCTTACCAACCATTATCAGAAATCAGTACAGCAACATCTATAAGCATCAGCTATTCCATACACCATTTATGATCTAATTTCTTATCTCATAACTGCATACTTATATTTATTTATCTCTCTGTGACTTCTTTTATCAGTTCACACATTAATATATTGAACAGAAATGGGGGTAGAACAATACCTTGTCTTAAAACACCATTTAATCCATTAAATCACTCTGATCTATATATTATAAAATGTATTCCGTTTATCTCACAATCACGTTTATTGGTTTTCAACAACTTTTATTCTATACTAGACATATTCAACATTCTCCACATTGTCTATTTCAAGATTATATTATAATTTTTTTCTAATCACTTCAATAACGATTCACAAAATTTCGCTAACATTTTTGTGCCATTCAACTCTGTTTATCTAACACCTTCCACATACAGGAAATCTCTTATATGAATCTCTCTCTCTCTCTCTCTCTCTCTCTCTCTCTCTCTCTCTCTCTGTATTCACTTACTTTCAGGGGAAATCATTTTCTCTAAATCATTCACTCACCTTTAGTTCTGTACAATATACATTTGCCTTTTTAATACTTTATCTTTTTTTCTCTGATGTAAATGCACCGCATATATTTTTTTTTCTTCTTCTATGCATCTTTCATGATATCCTCAACACATATTGTTCTTATTGCCACTTCCTACATTTTTATGTCCCTGAATCATATGTGCCGCCGCTATAATTCCTCTTAAACTTACACCTCTGTGACTTATCCCACACTTCATATCCCTTTACTACTGTTCAATTTCTTCGTACCTTTTCCGTTGTTCTTACTACATTTACAAACTTCAAAATATCAATAATTGCCAAAAATCCGCTCTTTTTCTTATTTTTGCAATCATGGCGTTTATCACAATCTATTTTCGTATTTCCAAAATCAGACATTACACAAATTTCATTGACCTAATTCCTTCTTGAGCTTTTCACCTTTATGATATCACTACAACAATTACTGGTTGGTCTTTAAATTTTGCATACACAATATTTCCCTTTTATATCCGTTAAAGTGTCAAATAATAATAATAATAATAATAATAATAATAATAATAATAATAATAATAATGATAAGAATAATCTTTTTGTTGATAAATAATAAATTTTGTTATCTTGTGCTAACAAGAAGCCTAAAATAATTGCGAAATCACTCCATGTAGAGCGGCGAGACTGATGTCATTTTATTATTCTGCGATCGAACTGGTAAGGATATTTTAATTCAGTCCAAACTGATGGGTCCACAACCCTTTCATGAGCACTCCCATGGCTCTTGGTATTGTACAACTGATATTACTTCCGACTACTAAAAGCGAAGTTCCCTAGAGAGTTTAATAAATACAGATCTTATACATCTGAAGTTTCTAAGAATTTCACAAGCCTTGTTTTTTTTCATTAATTCTAGGAAATAAAATCTTTATACTTTGGCTCACATGATATTTAAGTGCCTTGATATTCTCGTCCAGGAAAGAAAATCCCTTGGTAGTTTAAGCTGAAAACAGGTATTTTCACTACGGTATACTGAGAGAGAGAGAGAGAGAGAGAGAGAGAGAGAGAGAGAGAGAGAGAGAGTTGAACTAAGGCGTTGAAAGAAAAGTTCATAAATGGAAATGTGAAATAATTAAAATCACTTCTTTATTTATTATCTGCACAAAGATACGGTTATTTTTGTTTCTTTTGCCTGATTTGAAACTTACAATGTCTAATACATGTACTACATAACGAAATTTTCATTTTAACTTTCGTTTAACACCCTGTCATTTCTTTAATCCGTCATTAAAATATTTTTCAACTTCCATTCGCTTTTTTTTTAATCTTAGCATTCATATTTTCCTAAATTAAAAAAAAAAAATGTTATTGTCTTGGGCTCTTTTTTATTTCGTGTAACATAAATTTTTTCTTCAATTTCGATGTTTATCTTAAGGTCAGTCTACGCTTCCTGGCTAGTACAGTGGTAACGCGTTCACCTTGCATTCGCATGGAGGCAGATCGATCCCAGCCTGGGACCGTTATTTTCAGCTCTTCAATGGGAAGGTTACTACTGTACCAACCGTATGGCACACAATTGTACATAATTATTTTGTATATATTATGCTTGTATCTGCGCTCTTCCCTCGCACTAAAAAGAACCTGAATGATCATGTCTCCGTTTTGCTCTGTAACATTGTCTGTCTCTCGAACAGGTCATGTCCTGTTCCCTTGAGGTTTTGTATATAAAGAAAAGTGTTCCTTAATAAAACTCAGTTGATTGCATCCTGCCTTTGAGTTGACAACTCCTCTCTCGGCCCGTCACATTGGTGACCCCGGAAGTCGACCCGCTCCCACTGCCTTCCACCCCCACCTCCCTCTCCCCTCCATCGTTGGTACTATGACGGACACAGACTCTACTACAGCAGTTGGCCCCACCACGATGAAACTTTCACCATTCGCCACCAGAGAAGCGTTTGCTTGGTTTCAGCGCTCAGAAGTCCAGTTTCGTATCAGTGGCGTGACTCGCTCAACCACCAAAGCGGATTATGTTCTCGCGGCGATACCCGAGGACACCTTCCCAGAAATATCCGACTGGCTTTGTGAACAAGGAGACACCCCAATAGCGTATGAACCCCTCAAAACATACCTTTTGCAGCAGTACTCGCCGTCACCAGCCGCCCGTATAGCAGAGCTTTTTCAGCTCTCGCAACAACCGTTGGGGGACCAAAGGGCTTTGCTTGCCCTCAGGGAAATGACCAGTATCGCTCGCCTTCAACCTGCAGCAGACGGCTCTCCTCGTGAGGTGAACCTACTTCGTGCCCTTTGGATATGCCGTTTACCCGAATCTGTACGCGCTGCCATACCCGATGTCGATAGTTTACCCATAAAGGACTTGATGACCAAAGCCGACGCCCTTATGGACAGCCACTTCAAGACCTCCATCAACGCCTTCACCCCTGACGACGAGGATGCCTATTCAACGTCAACCGAAGCTGACATGAATGCCCTAGGACATACACGCCTTCCCCGTGACGTGCCGAAGCGGCGACAAAGCCGCCCACCACCCACCAATCGTTCGCGCCCCAACGAACGACTTCTACAGCCACTTACTACCTCCCATCCGCCGCAGTTTTGCTACTACCACTTCAGATTCGGGGCAACCGCGAAGAAATGTGCCAAGGATTGTCAGTGGTCAAAAAACGTGTAAGTAGGCCATCGCTTTGTGGCGGTGGCCTCCCATGTTTCTAATCTTTTCTTTTTACAGGATGCAGGAACGGGCGTGCAATTTTTGGTAGACACGGGTGCTTGTCGTTCTCTTTCGCCAAGGAAAGTCTTCAAGACACGACGTAGTCTGTCTACATCTGCCGACGACCGCTCAGTAGCTGCCAACGGATCTGCGATACCCACCTACGGTTACGAGAACCTCACATTATCGTTCGGAAACGGTAAATTCTATTTGAAGTTTCTCGTTGCTAACGTCACAATGCCAATCCTCGGTGCGGATTTCCTCTCTCATTTCCACCTTCTGGTCGATGTCCCCCACTGACGATTGGTCAACGCAGACTCGTACTTGTCGACACCTCTTCAACCCGCCCCCTCTAACCTCGCTCTACACATCAGCGCACCCACGGATGCCTACGCCCACCACCTCACGTCGTACCTGGAAGTTTTCCGTCCAAAACTTCGCCAAACGCCCACAGTTCCTGCCAAGCACGGTATTTATCACCATATCAAGATGACGGGACCCCCAGTCTTCGCAAAATTCAGACGTCTGGCACCGGAACGATTGGCAGCCGCCAAACAGACGTTCGCCGAAATGGAGAAAATGAGCCTTTGCAAAAAAGGCTCCAGCCCATGGTCGTCACCCTTACACATCGTTCTGAAGAAAGACGGCTCCCTCCGTCCATGCGGGGATTGCAGGCGCCTGAACATGCAAACAGAACAGGATCACTACCCCCACACAAACATTGCCGATGTGACCTCCTACCTGCACAAAGCGAAGGTTTTCTCTACGCTCGACCTCCTGAAGGGGTATTATCAGGTGCCTATGAACCCAGAAGACATCCCCAAGACCACCATCACCACTCCTTTTGGTACATACACCTTTAATTGCTCCTGTTTTGGCCTTCGTGATGCTGGGGCAACGTTTCAACGTCTCATGGATGGCATCTTAGGGGACCTCCCTTTCTGTGTATGTTATGTGGACGACATACTTGTGTTCTCCTCCTCAAAAGAGGAACACCTCCGTCACCTACGCATCGTGCTCGACCGCCTGCAACAAAACGGCCTTGTAGTCCGGTACGACAAGTGTACCTTTGGCGCCAACGGAGTGTCGTTCTTAGGGCACCGTATCACTCCTGAAGGAGTCCATTCCCTCCCTGAGAAGGTAGCAGCCGTTCAGAACTTCCCCGCGCCCTCGACCGTCAAAGCTCTGCAGGAATTCTTGGGCATGATCAACTATTATCACTGTTTTCTGCCAGCCATTGCCGCCACTCTTGCTCCCCTCTACGCTTCCCTCAAGGGCAAGCCATAGGACCTGAAGTGGGGTCCCCTTCTGGAAGCAGCCTTCTGCAATGCAAAGAAGGCCCTATCAACTGCTGCGGCTCTCACTTTCCCTATCCCACACGCCCCTCTCCTTCTCTCCACCGATGCCAGCGACATCGCTATCGGTGCAGTACTCGAGCAGGTGGTCAAAGGCTCGCACCGCCCATCGGCCTTCTTCAGCAGAAAACTGTCCATTGCAGAATCGGGTTATTCTACCTTCGATCGAGAATTGCTGGCGGTGCACTTGGCTGTCCGTCACTTTCGCCATTTCTTAGAAGGTACGCCCTCCGTCATTCGCACAGACCACATGCCTCTGGTGCACGCCTTCACTCGACAGTCTGACGCCTGGTTTGCCCGTCAACGCCGACATCTCTCCGCCGTGGCTGAATACAATTGCACCCTCCAATACGTCCCTGGGAAAATGAATCCCGTTGCCGATGCCCTGTCAAGAAACACGTTGGCTGCCGTTCAACTGGGATTGGATTACAACGCCCTGGCTGAAGCCCAACAACAAGATCCAGAGTATCAAGCTTGTAGGACATCCTGCACGTCCCTCCGTTGGGAAGATTTTCCCCTCGAAGATTCCAAAAGCCACCCTCATCTGTGACGTCAGTACTGGTAGACCGCGACCTTGGATTCCTACTCCCATGCGCCGACAGGTGTTTGATTTCATTCACGGCCTTTCACATCCCTCGTGCCGTTCTACTGCACAGCTGCTGAAGGCAAAGTTCATTTGGCACGGCATTTCTAAGGATGCTAAGGATTGGGTCCGCGCCTGTACTTATTGCCAAACTTCCAAAGTACATTGACACACGGATTCAGGAGTGGGCACCTTTCCTCAACCTCAGCGTCGTTTCGCACACATTCATGTCGTCGTTGTAGGCCCCCTACCCACATCACAAGGACATCGTTACCTGTTTACCGTCATCGACCGCTCCACTCGTTGGCCTGAAGCCATTCTCATGGAAACTGCAACATCCTCCTCATGTACATCTGCCTTACTCTCTGGATGGATTTCAAGATTCGGTATCCCTGAGCATATTACTTCTGACAGGGGAACCACTTTCACCTCTCAATTGTGGACGTCATTAGCGAATCTCCTGGGCATCACCCTACATCAGACAACGGCCTACAACCCCGCTGCCAATGGAATGGTTGAACATTTTCATCGCACCCTCAAAGCAGCTTTGATGTCCGGCTGCAAGGATTGCAACTGGCTTACTCAACTTCCCTGGGTCCTCCTGGGACTAAGGACCACTCCTAAAGACGCCCTCGACGTCTCGGCAGCTGAAATGGTGTATGGCGACCCGTTGGTCGTCCCTGCCGAATTTTTTCCTTCTACAACCTCCTTCGACGATATCCAGCGCATACGTCACGTCGTAGAAAATTTACTCTGTGCCGCCAGACTTACAAGCCCCCAGCGAAGTATCACATACCAACGGATTTGCACTCTGCAACGCACGTCTTCCTGCGCAACGACACTAGCAAGCCACCACTAACGCCCCCTTACACGGGCCCTTTCCCTGTGATCCGACGCAGTTCGAAAGCATTC
>NC_090730.1:40606674-40614174 GCF_036898095.1 Palaemon carinicauda
GTGATCGGTATATTTCAAGCTGAATTATATATTCGTTAAGTAGACACTGCTAGCATAAACTTATTGATATGAACGGTTTTAAATAATGTACAAAATCTTTAATTCAACCCAACTCTACGTTATTGAGGTTCTTCCCGATTTTATTGTAAAGGAAATTTCAATTACACTGCCACATCGTTCTTTAGCTATGAATATCAAAGAACCTCCACATAAGTCAAAAGTCAGAAGTCGACCAAAACGAAATGAAAAAGACATGAATAAGCTCTATTCCATACATTTGGCAACAACCTTAACTTCTGGCTCTCCTTTTCCAGGAAGGGCGACTTAAAGAATATTTGGTGTCAGCGTAGCACCATCAAACACAACTCTGATTTTTTAATTTTTTTTTTTATTGCTAGCAGACTTTGGAACTGAATCTAATGAAATATAAAAAATAATAGATAAATAAATAAACATTGTTACAATGTTATTGTCGTAAGGTATAACATATGGCACTTAAGAAAGGAGAGTTCATCTCATCTCAAAATGTGTTCCAGATTATGGATATGCACAATTCCATTAGGAAACGTATAATCATTTTATTAGTTTTGTAGCCGTTTCAACAATTAATATATTTAGAAGAAATTAGCATTTCACCAAAATATAAAAATAGTCCATAATATTGTGAGAATTACTGTGAAACTAATCAAAAGAAAAATTAAAATCTATGATTCATCGATGGTAAGAAAATAGTATAAAACAAATAGTATATCCGGTTGTGTTGGAAAATTTAATGTTGTTATTTTTTTTATAGAATCTTAGCAACTGTGTTGAAAATGTTCCAGGTAGTATTGTGAACATAGAAAAATATGTTGCCAGTTTTTTCATTTGGTCCCACATGACTTTCTACTACAGAAACTAAAGTCACTAAAATCGAGCAGTTCGACCAAGATGGGAAAATAGCGCCTACATATATATAGGTTTAGATATGTTTCTGCATGACATTTTTGTAGTTTTTGGGGTATTGTGGCACTATAAAGGTAGGTATATAGTGAATAAATTGTGATTTAATGTTATTCGTGTTTGGAAATGTTGAATTAATCTTCAAATATTTGTTTCTTTACAGGAGTGAATAAAAGTTCTGCGCCATCACTGTGAACAATATAAACAAAGATGTCCATCTCTGTAACTTCTGGAGAACCACCAACAAAAAGACTGTCAATTGACTTCAATCGATGTCTAAAATGCCAAGGGGAAAAATGGACGAACACTAAAAGCAAAGGAAAAGAGCTGGAAGCACTGACATGTCCTAAAAGCGAAAGTTATCAGAACTTCCTTGACACTATCGAGCTCCGAGCTGAATATGGGAATCAAGACTTCGTTCAATTAAATCAACGGATGCGCGGTTTATCAGCAGAAATCCTGAACGACAACCATGCTGTTTGGCACAGAACATGCTATAGTGAAGTCACACACAAGGGACACAATGAGAGAGACCAGAAGCGCTATGAAAAGGCACTTACAACAAGCGACCCTGGTATGTTGTCTTACAGGAAAGGTGGGGGCCGACCCACGTCATCAACTGCCACTCTTGCGTCTGACAGAGATGCAGGTGTTGATTCGACCAATAGAAAGCTCACACGATCTCACGTGAGTGCATTTAACAGAGAACTATGCTTCTACTGCCAAGAAATCAAACACCAAAAAACACGCCAGGGCAGGATCCACACCAGAGGAGCTTCATATATGTAGAAGTGCAGACATTGGACAATCAATCAAAAAAATTGTTGATGCCAGTGACAAAGACTTGTGGAAGCTAAACATGGCCGACATCCTTGCAGATGGAGACTTTTTTTCCAGGGACATCAGATACCACAAAAGCTGCCATATGATGCACTGGCAACGCTATTTGCAACATCCCAAAAGACCCAGTACAAAGAAGGACCATTCGAATGAAGACACAGTGGCATTTATATCAGCTGAGATAGAATTTTTCGCCGAACTACGAGAGCGTTTGGATAATGGAGACATTATAACACTGACCGATGTTGCTGCATTGTACTCTGACATGATGTACGACCATTGAATTCCCGACAAGCAAATCTCACGACAGGCCCTCTTAGCAAAAGTTGAACAAAATATTACCAATTTCACAATCACTGATGCCAGAGGAAGGAAGCCCGCAGTGATACATTCTAGGGAATCTGGTCGGTCTGCCATAGACCAAGCAATGGAGGAGAGAGACCTGAAAGCAGACATAACAGCAATCTACCGCTGCTCAAAGGTCATCAGACAAGCAGTGCTACAGACCAGAAAAGAACATCCGTGGTCATTTGATGGTTCTTTAGTTGGATGTGGCGAAGCTGGTGTTCCAGCTGAACTAATGACATTAATGCGATGGATCTTGCAAGGGGCAAAAGCTGCAACAACAGAGACACGTACTGAACTGTTGCATAAATCATGTCTCGTTCTGTCTCAATCCATCGTACAGGCTTGCAAGACAGACCGACAAGTGGCACTCATCTCACTTTCATCTGACTCCAGATTTCGTAATACGTTTGAAAGCCCTTATGCTATAGGACTCTCGTTATACATGTACCACAACTTTCGAAGTCAGAAGACGGTGTCTCTGCTGAACATGTGTAGCGCTGGGATTTCATATGATAGAGTCACAACAATATGTGACACCATCGCCCATGATGTTGCCAAGAATATCAAAGAGTATGGTGTATATGTACCACCAGGTCTTCTGCGCAATAAGAGGATACGGGCTTCACTGGAGAATGTCGACAAAAAAGTGGACACGCCAGACGGAAAAGGAAGTTTCCATGGAACGGCAATGGCAGTATATCAGCGATCAGGTCAAGGCGAAACAGTGGTCAAACCTGTGCAGTTCAGTGAGAGTCCAACGTCTGAGTCTCTACATGATGTGCCACCCACCATACTCAACTTGGCTACATGTGACATAGAAGGCAGTCCAAAGCCTAGGACCAGCCCACACTATAGCAGCTACAAGATTCGGGTGTATGACGAGTATTACATGAGATCACAAAGCAGTGACATACAGTGGATGGTGGCACGCTTCTTTAATAGACCTGGCGTCCAGGAGCTTGGCTCAGAAGTATCCCCAGGAGACAATGATGAACGCGAAGATCAACCAACAACTGACAGGTTAAACAAGCGACAGTTTGTGCCTGTTTGGTCTGCTTACAACTCTCTCACCCACGTGCCACTGGCTACAGATGCTCCCGCAGTAATTGATCAAGCCTTTGGTCTTCCAATCATCAAAGCTCCTGCTCATGAATGGTCCACTTTAGTTACATCTCTGGAGAACTTGTATAGGTTGAATGAGCTTGTGACTGGCCCAGACAACAAACTGGTGGTAACCATGTATATGGACCTGTATAAACGAGCTCTAAAACTCCCATACCTGGATCCGCAGTACAAGGACAAATGGGTGTTATGCCTTGGCGGGTTCCACACAGTGTTGTGTTCCTTGAGGTGCTTAGGCAGGACGATTGAGGGGAGCGGTATTGAAGATGTATGGCAGGAAGCAGACATATACAGCAGTGTTACTGTTGCCCAGATCATCAGTGGCAACCATCATAATAGGGCTCTTCAAGCTCACCAAATAACACTCCAAGCTCTCTTTGACCTATGGTTTAGTGCATTCTTGGATGACCACCCGACAGTGTGTGATTCACTACGTTCAGCTGCACAAAAATTGACCGACGCATGCAAGGCCAATTTTGAAGTCCGTACGGCACACCAAACATTTGCAATGAAGCTGGAGTCCATGAACCTTGAAAAGCAGCTTCGTGACTATGATGACGCTCATGACCAAGATCCTATGTACAAGTGGGCGCGTATGTACATGAAACAGGTGATGGTTCTGCTGCAGTTCCAACGCGCTACACGTGAGGGTAACTGGTTTCTCTACTTGTCAGCACTAGAAAAGCTCTGTGTCTACTTCTTCACGTACAATAGATTGGATTATGCGCAGAACATACCCGAATACATAGCTCGAATGCAAGAGATACAAACCACAGATCCAATGATTTGGCAAGAGTTTGTAAATGGTGACTTCACAGTGAATACAAGCAACACTATCCCTTTCACTCGTATTGCAGTAGACCAGGCAATGGAGCATCAAAATAAATCTACCAAAGGTCAAGGAGGAATCTCTGGAATAACATCAAATCCAAAGACTTTGCTGAAGTTCTGTCTCACTGGTCCTGAGTTGGCACGCATTGCTTCCGAAAGTGAAAAACTGGCAGCAGTGTCCAACAGTGCTACAATACAACAACAGCACCACTGCCTCTCTCAGGCCAAAGTTCGTCGCCAGGAACAGGCAATCACACAACTGAAGAAGGTACTGTCGCCATGCAACATCTTTAGTGGATCAAAAGGAACTGAGACTGGGACCGCCAGTGATGCAACGACAGGTCGGATGTTCAAGCTTCTGTCGGAAGAAATAATTCCCGACAACATCAAAGAAAGCATTCTGTCCACAGAGCAGATTGGCATGGATGCATTCAGAAGTTTCATTGAAGATCATCTGATTGGCAATGGAAACCTGTGGGCCAAGATGACAAAGGTTAAACTGCTGTCTTCGTCAGCAACTGCCAAGCAAATTAAACTGAAAGCCGGTTCCTAAGTGATCACACTGAAAGCAACATCGTCACTGTTTGCTGGGATGCTGGTGATAGCACGATCCTCAATGGATGACATCAACTTAGAGGAAGTGATTGGCACCCACGAGTTTGTGTACATAAACAGGTTACTGATGCAACCAGATGGAGCAATCCACCCGACCACTGACAAGAGCATGGTAATCCACCTGCTGGAGAACCTTCTGGAGCCAGATGACAATACAACCCCAGGAACCAATGCTCAGGGCACCAACGATGAAAACGAGGGTTTCTGTCTTGTAGTTGATGGCATGGCTGTATTGCATGAGTTGATGGCTGTCAAGAACGTCAAAAACTACAAGGATTTAGGCACATCATATGTCAAGTTGATTGACTCAAAAGCTCGAGGTTATGGCCAAGTGAGGATCATCTTTGATAATTACACCATAGTATCTTCACTCAAGGAGGGCACACGTGAGAGCCGCAGAGGCAAGTCCAAGAGAATCAATTCCTACATTGTAGAAGATGCAACTTGTATCAAAGACAAAGGTACATTTCTTGCAAGTAATGAGACAAAGGATTCACTCACTTTGTACCTGGCACAACAACTCATCAACCAGAGTACTACCAAGAACCTAGTAACCGTGACACGCAGCAGCATTATGACAAACTCTGAATGTCATGTATCTACAGATGTAAGCACCCACGAAGAAGCTGACACTCTGATGATATTACACGCTGTAGAAGTAGCAGGAACAGGATTTGAAGTCCACATATACTCACAGGACACTGATGTTCTGCTCTTGGCTCTTCGTAAGGTGCCAATGCTTGGTACGGACCAGCAATGATCATGGGCACCGGAGAACGCCGTCGCATCATCCAGCTGAAACCCATCTATGACAAGCTTGGTTCCGACAAAGCATCAGCTTTGATCAAATGGCATGCGCTGACTGGATGCGATACAACTGGGCATATACAAGTCAAAGGAAAAAAAGGATGCTTCAAAGCTTTCCTTAATGCCAGTTCAACCGTACTTGCTGCACTGAATGGGCTTGGAGAAGGAGCCGAACCATCAGATAGTGTTGTCCAAGGGTGTGAAGAATTCTTATGCTCACTCTTCTGTCCTAAGCAACTCCCTATCCCCAAGGCAAAGAATCTCAGGTGGTATCTCTTCAAAAGGCTGAGATCTGACCAAGGAGTAGACATGTTACCACCTACACATGGAGCTTGGCTCGAGCACATCCGACGCGCACATATTCCAGCAAGTGTTTGGTCACAAGACCTGGTCTTAAATCCAGTCATACCAAATCCTCTCATGCTCGGATGGCAAATGCAACATGACAAACTGATTCCACTGCTATCAAAGGAAGCACGAGCTCCAGAAGCAGTTCTTCAACTCATTCGATGCAACTGCGAATCCACTAACATCGATTCAGCCAACAAGTGTTCGCGAAGATGCTCTTGCAGACAAAATAATCTTGTGTGCACTGAATTGTGCAACTGTACAGGAGATGACACATGCCAGAACACTAATCCTATCACAGATGGCCAAGATATTGAAGAGGACTGACGTCGTGGACATTTGTGGCTGTAACTTGAAACAGCGGATCATTAACATTTGTGTTATTCTTTTGCAATAAGAATTACTTGTTAAGTTGCTAGAAGCAGAATCTTTTGGTGAACATTTATACCATAAGTACAAAATAGTCACACACTATTAGTCTTTATCACATATTTTACAAAACTGGATAATTATGGCCATTTTAAATTGTTACACACTGTAAATAATTTGAAAATATGTTATTTTTGCGGAATTTTTACGATATTATTTGTTGATGTTGAAAATCAGTCTGGGACCACACAGAAAAACTGGCAACATAATTTTCCCTGTTTGATGATGTATTTACATGATAATAAAACGTTTTGCCAAGATTCTATATGAAAATATGGCTTTTATACACAAGCCGATATACTAAAACCTGATTCTTCAATCAAATTACCACAGCACCGCAACTAGTGTCGTTTGGTAAGTGTGTAATTTGATGAAATGAAACTGGAGCTATTATAGCCTGTCTTAGTCATATCTGAGTGAACATATGAATATAAGGATTAAATATAATGAGTCATTTAGTTTATGATGATTGCGAAACCAGAAGTTGGGTTTGACAGAAGTATTTCTTTTAGAAGAGAGGAAATTAAAAAACGGATATAACGATTACCATTAGATAAATGCAATTTAAAACAATGAGCAAAACTGACCGGTTTTTTTTCTAATTGGCAACTATAAGAAACTAGTGTACGTAACCCGTAAAATTTAAAGTTAAATATTTAGATTGATATGCACACACAAACACATACAACCTGTCTCACCATGGTATGGCTACTCTTTTCCTACCGGAGGAATGGGGAGAGCCGACTGTGACCGAATAGAGAGATATACATACATACACTTAAAAAAAATCTTAATTTTAATAAGAAATTCTCTCTAAAAATATACGGTGCTTACCACTATTTCAGTAAAATGAAAGAGACCTTGATTTTACGTTATTTTGTTATTATATTTTACGGGATGGTGATCGTAATATCACCCTTTTACATCAATATATCCGTTTTCTAAACGGTAAATACCTGGCAATATATATTCCAGGTTTTTTTTACCGATTTCTTACTGCACATTTTCAGCAGTGCACATACATACACACACACCTCATATTATATGTATATATGTATATATGTATATATATATATATATATATATATATATATATATATATATATATATATATATATAAATATATATACATATATATATATATATATATATATATATATATATATATATATATATATATATATATATATATATATATATATATATATATATATAAAT
>NC_090730.1:40626674-40629796 GCF_036898095.1 Palaemon carinicauda
GAGAGAGAGAGTGTGTGTGTTTTCTATTGAAGTGCTGCTTTAACCTTCACCCCACTGACTTAATGATTCATAAGTGTCTAGTTTAAACGCTTTGTTTCTTTTCTCTGTTTTCAGAGTTCTTCGTGGGAAGAGACACCGGAGATTACTAGTGAGGAACTCGTTTGCTAAAGTGATCAGTTCGGGCCCAAGGTTACTAGGACCTACTGCAGCTGCTGACTAATGTTAGCCTCATGAGGATTGCGCAACTTATTATTGACGGCTTTTTGCAGGTGCATTTCTGTCACCTGCGCTATTTTGCAGTTCACGGGAGAGACGCCCCCGCCCACGCGTCCTCATCATGACCAGCTGTGGGAGCCTTTTTCTTCTTTTGGATTGGGGCTACGTTTCCCTGCCTTTGGTGAGGAGTCCTGCAGTGCTGTACTCCCTACAGTAGCAGAGTGCCTGCGGAGCCGCTACCTTATCTGGAGCTGTGGATTGTTTTTTTTTTTCTTTCTTTTTTTTCTCCACCATCAAAGAGTGACAGAACATTTATATATTTAGTGTTTAGTTTAGTCTGTAGTTTATTTGACACTCTCTAGATGAGTGTCGGGTTTCCTGTCGGAGAATTTGTTAATTATCAATTATGTGTTTACTTATCTAAATATTTGACTCTCTCTCGTTGAGTGTCGTATTTCCCGTTTTGGAATTTTGTCATTAATGATTAGGTGATAGTTGTTAATTATTAGTAATTAATTATTAATTGTTATTTGCTTAAAGTTGTTAAATTGTTAAATAGTCACAAGATTGGCTTTTCTACAAATCGTTGTTAATAAATATTGTTGAGTTTTCCCAAGTGATTTTGTTTCCATTGATAAATTTTTACACCGAATATTATTTTCATCACTGACCTCTCTTATCGTGCAATAAGAACTGGCACCACGGCCTGATAAGGGTCGTAACAATATATATACATGTTGGCATATATATATTTATGTGTGTGTGTGTGCGTGCGTATGCCATTGGTTTCATTTCCCTAATAATATGACTGAATAGATGGTACTGCTCTGAAATTTTCCGGTGCCCTCCGGTAATTGTGTTATCCTCTCAGCCACATGAAAAAGTTATGCGACTGGCATGTGGTTACATAAAAATGTACAAGAAAGTCGAGGACAAGGGCAAACTAGTGTCCTAGTCTTTCTCACATCCAAAATGGAAAAATAAAATAAAAAAGTGATAACATTGAGAAACAACAGGCTCAGGAGTTATGAATGGGATCCCCAAAAAAATGATTAATACATAGTATAATAATAATTTTCAACAATCCAATCAAAATATTGGGATAACCAGCATATCTGAATATAACACCACGCTTCATTTATCTTATAGTCTTCCCACAGATTGAAAAATTAGGCAAATTTGTTGATAACGTAGTATCGTTAGCAGAAGGAAATCTAAAAAATTCTGTAACTAACAAAAATGAAAATGCAATAAAAGAAAAAAAATAATAATAAATAATACATGGCTATCTAACTATTCTTAAAAGCCCATGACCTAAACTTAATAGAATAGGAATTGCAAAAACATAGAGAACTGTCAGCACATGGACCTCATCTCAAACTTGTGTGTGTGCGTATGTATATATATATATATATATATATATATATATATATATATATATATTATATATATATATATATGTGTATGTATATATATATATATATATATATATATATATATATATATATATATATATATATATATATATATATATATGTATATATATATATATATATATATATATATATATATATATATTCATATATATATATATATATTCATATATATATATATATATATATATATATATATAATATATATTATATATATATATTCATATATATATATATATATATATATATATATATATATATATATATATATATATATATATATATATATATATATATATATATATATATATATATATTCATATATATATATATAATATATATATACTATATATATATATATATATATATATATATTCATATATATATATATATATATATATTCATATATATATATATATATATATATATATATATATATATATTCATATATATATATATATATATATATATATATATATATTCATATATATATATATATATATAATATATATATATATATGAATATATATATATATATATATATATATATATATATATATATATATATATTCATATATATATATATATATATATATATATATATATATATATATATATTCATATATATATATATATATATATATATATATTTATATATATATATATATATATATATATATATATATATATATATATATATATATATATATTCATATATATATATATATATATATATATATATATATATATATATATATTCATATATATATATATATATATATATATAATATATATATATATATTCATATATATATATATATATATATATATATATATATATTCATATATATATATATATATATATATTCATATATATATATATATATAATATATATATATATATATTCATATATATATATATATATATATATATTATATATATATATATATATATTCATATATATATATATATATATATTCATATATATATATATATATATATATATATATATATATATATATATATATATATATATATATTCATATATATATATATTATATATAATATATATATATATATATATATATATATATATATATATATATATATATATATGATGTATTATAGCCACGAAAAGAAAAATGAAAAAGACTTGATTGGAGTAATAACTTTCATCCACTCAGGACATTATCAAACTCAGCAATGAGAATACATATACAAAGACATCGTATTTATACAGGAGAAGGGGATCCAACAGCTGTCAGTTTCTTAATAATTCCGGAAAAGTCAGATTTTAGATAAAAGGATAATACTGGATTAACGGAAAACAGACCTGGGCTTAGATTCAAATTTCTACCTTGAGTAAAGGAATTATTAAGAAACTGACAGCTGTTGGATCCCCTTCTCCTGTATAAATACGATGTCTTTGGAAATATGTTCTCATTGCTGAGTTTGATAATGTCCTGAGTGGA
>NC_090730.1:40642796-40647796 GCF_036898095.1 Palaemon carinicauda
TCTTTTCAACTAACTATAAACCATGTTAGAGCTTCCTGCCCCGTACAGGGAAGAGTCCTACTAGACTCTGGAAAAGTCTCGAAGAGTACATATACCTATGTATGAATACCAGGCAAGCTAACATAGTGGTCCCACCCTATATTAAGTAAAGCATAGTTTGTAAAGAACCACTGTGTCAATATGAAATATGGACCAGTTCTCCGCACAATACTTGTAATGGACAAAGGTTTATATCCGCATAGGAGGAAACTAGTAAAACCGCCATCGTCCCCTTATGGACAGAGTCCTCCCATTAAGGGAAAGCATAAACCAATGCAACATAGCTTGCATAAAGGAACATTTCTATTAGAATTATTCCAGATAAGGTACATAGAATGAATGCTCAATTATAGCCAATAAATTGACACATGTGAAGGAGACGCAAGGTTCTCAAGAACAAGCTTATTGACAGACAATAAACAGACCCAAAACTTTAAGCATAAGTATGATAGTAAACAGAACTTGTTTATCTGAAAGAAAAAACATTAAATGCCACTTTTAAGATACCGAGGTATCAAAGTCATAAAAGTGTATTACAAATCAATGACATTAGCGTTAAAAACGCTCGGCACACATGTCTGCATTTATGCTAGGTTCACCTTTGGAAATGGAACAGTCTACATAGGCAACTCAGTGCCCTCGTTTAGTTTGTAGTACAGTATGTAACTACACACTCACCCTGGAATTAATCGTCCTAATTAAAACCACTGTTCCTCGCAGAGTTAAACAGTAGGGTTAACGACGCGACCCACTGCTACCACAGATCTCTTTAGTTCCTCTACTTGCTTCGCATAGTGGCCGAAAGAACACTCTGGAAGACTTCCAGCCAGTGTATGAACGGAGATGTTCAAAATCCATACAATTAAAGAAATTTAAGGATGAGGCAACTTTCCTCGGATCGTGACCTGCGGGTGTACTGTCAGGATCCGCTCTGTGAATAAAATATGTGATTTTCGCTCTGAGTTGATTCAGAGATAAATTTGAGCCTGATATTTCTCCCCTGAATAGTTGACCACCCCTTGAAGTCTGAAGTTCTATGAAGATAGACCTTTAGGCATTCTACTGGACATAGAGATGCATCTTCTTTCAGAGGGCAGATTCTCCAGGGACCCCACCTGTTGGTGGGTAACTCATTCTTGGCGAGAAAACGTAGGATCCGGAAAACAGGGTTCAGTTCTCCCCCATCCAGGAACTGAACACGACCTGCCTCTCTCGAGAGGGCTACGATCTCACTAACCCTGGCCCCGGACGCGAGTGCAAATAGGAAAATAACTTTTTGTGTCAAATCCTTTAACGCACACTCTTCATTGCTCAACAGAGAAGCGAAATGAAGAACTTTGTCTAAAGACCATGAAATGGCCTTTGGAGGTGCTGAAGGTCTGAGCCTAGCGCAGGCTTTCGGAACTTTATTAAAGATCTCGTTACCTAGGTCGACCTGGAAGGCATATAGAATGGGTCTTGTCAAAGCAGACTTACACGCTGAAATCGTGTTAGCTGCCAATCCTTGACCATGGTGGTGGATGAAGAAAAATAAGCAGAAGTCTGTCGAGATCTCCAGCGGATTCTTCGCCTTGACAAAGGCCACCCATTTTCTCCAAGATGACTAATATTGCCTTCTGGTAGATTTGCAACTTATATTCCTCTAGGAAGTCTATGCTGGCTTTCGAAATCCCGAAACGCTTTCTCACCGCTAGGGAGAGAAAATCATGAGCTGCAGGGTGCGGGGGTTTTCTGTAATGAAGCGCAGACAGTCGACTTCTGGACTCGCTGGGTCAGAACTGGATCTGGGTAGCGGTACAAACTTCAGCTGTAGTTCCAATGCCAGGGGGAACCACACGCTGTTCGGCCACTTGTGGGCCACTATTGCCGCTACCCCCTTGAAGGATCTCAGTTTATTGAGGACCCTCAACAGGAAGGTTGTGAGGAGGGAACAGATAATTCCTGGACCATCTGTTCCAGTCGAGGGACATCGCGTCCACTGCTTCCGCTAAGGGGTCCTCGTACGGGGACACGTACAGGGGCAACTTCTTGTTGTCTTCGTCGCAAAGAGGTCTATCTGCAGTTCTGGGACTTGATTCAAAATGAAGGAGAATGATCCTGTGTCTAAGGACCATTCCGACTCTATCGGTGTGAACCTGGATAGAGCGTCCGCTGTCACATTGCGGACTCCTTGAAGGTGAACTGCTGACAGGTACCACTTCTTCTTTTCCGCCAATCGGAAGATGGCCAACATCACCTGGTTGAGAGGTGGTGACCTCGATCCTTGTCGATTCAAGCATCTCACAACTACCTCGCTGTCCATCACCAACCTTATGTGGATCGAGTGACGCGGGGAAACTTTCTTTCAGGTAAGGAGCACTGCCATAGCTTCTAGAAAGTTTATGTGAAAGGTCTTGAATAGCTTGAACCAAGTCCCCTGGACTTTTTTTCCGATGAGAGTGACCTCCCCATCCCTCCTTCGCGGCGTCTGAGTGAATCGTCACCGACGGGGGAGGTGGCTGAAGAAGAACCGACTTCTTTAGATGTCTGGCTTAGGACCAAGGCCTGAGAAGAGTACGTAGCCGAAGCGGAACTGGTCTTCTCAGATCTCTTCGCGTGTTTGATGCATAACTTCTCCAAACTCCGGTTGCATCCTTTAGCTGTGCTCTTAGCACTGGGTCTGTCACCGAAGCAAACTGGAGAGAGCCCAGTACCCTCTCCTGTTCGCGTCTTGATATCCTTTCGGAATCTAGAAGTCTCTTGACAGAACCCGCTATCTCCTTCCTTTTCTTCGCCGGGATGGAGAAACGGTGTGACAAAAGGTCCCAGTGGATTCCCAGCCACTGGAACTTTTGAGATGGAGAAAGTCGAGACTTTTTTCTGTTGATCTTGGAACCTAGGTACTCTAGGAACTGAATCACTTGACTGGAAGCTTGCAAGCATTCTGTCTCGGATGCTGCCCACACCAACCTGCGTCCAGGTAGGCTACTACCTGAGTTCCCTTTAGGCGTAATTGTTTGAGAGCTACGCTCGCAAGCTTCGTAAAAATCCTTGGGGCTATGTTTAGCCCGAATGGCATGGCTCTGAAGGCGTATAGCCTTCGTTGTAGCCTGAACCCCAGGTAGGGAGAGAGTTGACGGTTGATTGGAATGTGCCAATAGGCGTCTGATAAGTCTATAGAGACGGAATATGCCCTCTTGGGCAGTAAGGTCCTTATGTGTTGCAGTGTTATCATCTTGAATTTGCAATTCACTATGAACTTGTTGAGTGGCGACAAGTCCAGAATGACTCTGAGCTTTTCCGAGTCTTTCTTGGGAACACAAAACAGCCTCCCTTGGAATTTGATGGACTTCACCTTTCGGATCACATTTTTCTCCAACAGTTCTTGAACGTACTCCTCCAGAACGGGGGTGGAGTGTTAGAAAAAACTGAAGGCACGGGGGGTGGAGTGCTGTACCAGCTCCAGCCCAGTCCATTCTAGAGTAGGCTGTGGGCCCAGGGATCGAAGGTCCACCGATCCCGAAATTTCAGAAGTCTCCCTCCTACCGGTATCATCCCACTTGGACTGCCGTCCTGAGGTCTTGCCTCCCTGACCACGACCACCCCTGAATCCCCTTCCCCTTGAGGGGCGCCTAGACGAGCCTCTGGCTGCTCCTCTAGGCTTTGCTTGAAAGGAAGTAGCATGCCCTTCGAACGATGGGGTGAATGCCGTGGACTGTGTCGACACGGCCTGGGGTACCTACTGAAAAGTGGTCGGGGTTTGTGCCACCATCTGGGGCACTGGAGGCAATGGCAATTGCAGTTGCTGTTGCTGTCTAAAAGGCTTGGCTGGCTGAGACGGTAGCCTAGTCCTCATAGTCTTCCTCTTTGGTTGAGGACCCTCATCCGGGGAAGACTTTCTTTTGATAGCCAGGCCCCACTTCTAGAGAAGGTTTCTATTCTCCAAAGTGGCCTTATCAACTACTTCTTTGACCAAATCGGTAGGGAAAAGGTCTTTGCCCCAAATGTTGGAGGAGATTAGTTTCCTTGTCTTGTGCCTCACCGTTGCCGAGGTGAACACGAACTCCCTACAAGCTCTCCTCGCCATGACGAAGCCATAGAGGTCCTTCGTCACTGTGGCCAGATGAGTCTTGGCCACCACCATGAACATTTCATGGACCTTGGGGTCACTTGCCATCGTCTCAAGAGTAGTCTGAAGAGACATTGAGGCAGCCAGTCTTTCTTTTGTCTCGAACTCTATCTGCAAGAGAAAGTCAGACAGCTTAGGGAGGTCCTCGCCGAACTGACGTCCGGCGATATCAGCCTCCAACTTCCCAACTGAGAACGTAAGATGGACGTCCTTCCAGTCTTTGTGATCCATAGGCAGGGCCAGCGACAAGGGTTTACACTCTTCCAGGGAGGGGCAAGGCTTGCCGGCCTCGACTGCTTTTAGTACAGCCGCAGATCCTTTCTGTAAAAAGGGGAAGGCTCTAGCAGGAGAGGACACAAAGGAAGGGAGCTTCTTGCTCAATGCAGCTACCTTTGAGTTAGAGAAGCCCCTCTCTTTCAACGAGGATGAAAGCAGAGCTTGAGCCTTAGTATGGTCCATCACTATGACCTCCTTCGGCTCTGTCTCCTCCTTTGAAGCTGGTTCCTTCCTCAGCCGGACATAACAGTCCGGATATGATGCCTTGCTGGGCCAGAATTCCACCTCCTCTAGGGGAACTGAGCCCAACTTATCCCGAGATGACGATCTTTCCAGTCGTCATCGCATGTGCTCCGCATACCTCCATGGTTTAACATCTGAGCACAAGGGAAGGTCTTTCACATTGAGCCTTTTCTGGGGCCTATGTGATTCTGCAAGGCTCTGCATCCGCAGTTCCATTGCAGCCGCCTTCTCCTGATTCTCCTTCTGCATTTGTTGGATCATTCCAACAATGGAGGAGAGGGCCTGTCCCAGCTCTACTGGGAGACCGGCCGATGTTGAGGGAATAGGCTCCGGG
>NC_090730.1:40657796-40660296 GCF_036898095.1 Palaemon carinicauda
CTTCCACTGGTGTAGCTCCTTTCAAGTTGGTATTTGGGCACAAGGTCCGTGGACCATTGGAAATTATTTTTGAAATGCTCAAGTCCAACTGGAAGGAGGAAATAAATGTAAAAGGGTTTGTGGAAGACTTGAAGGGAAGAATGGTTAGGGCCTTGAAGTTTGCCAGGGAAAATTTGGAACGGTCACAGCCAGTAATGAAGAACAACTTTGACAAAAAGGTAAAAGTACGGTCATTTGAACCTTGGGAGTTTGTTTTTGTGCTGAGTATGGACACAGATAGTTTTCTCGAACCAAGATATAAGGGCCCTTGGAATGTTTTGAGGACACTGTCAGAGGTTAACTATGAAATTGAAGCTCCCGGTTCAAGCCGTAAATGTAGAATATTTCATGCTAATTATCTGAAACCTTATGTTTGTAAGCAAGTAGATCCATTAGCAATAGTGTCCGAGCCTGCGTCTGTGGTATTGGATGTGTCTCTCGAGAACTCCGACAAGTTAGGGTGTCAGTTTCCTTCGGATGCATTGGGTGAAAATATGCAAAATTTGGAGATGTTAAAAAATAGGTTAGATCATTTAGATGTTAACAAACGGGAAGATGTACTTAATTTAATTTATTCCTTTTCAGATCTTTTTCAGGTTGCTCCAGGTAGGACAAATATTCTAAATCATGGTGTTGATGTAGGTGATGTTTCCCCTGTGAAGCAGAGTCCTTACCGGTTGAACCCCGTAAAGTGGGATTTGGTCAGTAAAGAGATAGAGTATATGTTGAAACATAACCTTATTCAACCATCAGTAAATCCCTGGAGTTCTCCTATTGTACTAGTAAAGACAGCAGACAGTATGTTTCACATGCGTGTGGACTACCGTAAAGTGAACACCCATACGAAAAAGGATTCTTTTCCTCTCCCTCGTATTGATGATTGTCAAGATCGGATTGGTTCTGACGAATTTATTTCTTAGTTGGATCTTTGAAAGGGTTATTGGCAGGTTCCATTGTCCGACCGAGCTCGTGAAATATCCGCCTTTGTCACTCCGTTTGGCCTATACGAGTGTGAGGTTATGCCTTTTGGAATGAAAAATGCCGCATGTACTTTTCAAAGGCTCATGAATAGGGTAATTTGTGGTTTAAAAGGAGTGGAAATTTATATTGATGACTTGATAGTATATAGTAATGACTGGGATACTCACATGTTAAAGTTACGTAAGGTTTTTGAAGCCCTTAGGTCTGCAGGGTTAGTTGTTAATTTGGCTGAATGCGTATTGGGTCAGGTCAAGATTTGTTATCTGGGTCATGAGATTGGTTTAGGTGAGGTGGCTCCGAAGCAAGTTAATCTTGAGGCAATTATAAATTTGAAAAGGCATGGTAATGTTAGAGAGGTAAGAAGAGTACTGGGCATGACGTGTTATTACCAAAGATTTGTGCGTAATTACTCTGATCTTGCTCATTCTCTTACTAGTTTATCAGAAAAAGAAAAAAAGTTCTGGTGGTCGGATCAATGTGAAGAATCTTTTAATAAACTTAAATCAGTACTAATTACTAACCCCATTTTGACTTCCCCAGATTTTCAGAAGCCTTTTATTATAGCAGTAGATGGCAGCGACGTTGGCATTGGAGGTGTCCATTTTCAGAAAAAGGAAGACGGTGTTCATCCTGTTTCTTACTATAGTAAAAAGCATCTGGCGGCTGAAAAACTTTACTCCACTATAGAAAGGAAGCTCTTTCTTGGGTCCGAGCTCTTAACTATTTAAAGCCGTATATGACAAATTTTTCTTTCACGATTGAGATATGGACGGATCACAATCCTCTGGTTTTCCTTGAGCGGATGAAAGGAGCGAACAAGAGGATTTTGCGCTGGGCCCTTTTTCTATAGGAATTCAATTTGGTTATAAAACATGTTAAAGGGTCTGACAACAAGATTCCTGATACCCTTTCTAGAATTTTGTGTACTAACTTGATCCTTCTCATACGCCACATTGCTCGTTTCTCCATTGAGGTTGTATGAAAAAAAAATTTGGTTCGGATGTAGTTCTGTTTATATAATAGCTTTGTAAGTAAAGTTTAGGAATTTTCTTTAATTGGTATACACTCTTGTGTTTTATAAAGGTTCCCCTAAATTAATTATTGATTTGTTCCGATATACTGAGACTTTTGATTGTATAATAATATATATGACTTTTTGGACTATGATGGCGGTGTATTGTAGGTTAAGGTGTATGTCTGTGGGCGTACCTTTAAGTTTACTTAGGTTTAGTTAGGTCTGTTTCCATAAAGTTGGATATTTTTGACGAAGTACGGTAATATTAGATGTTTAAAATAATGATAAGCTATAAAAATCTCTTGGTTTGTATTCTTTAAGGGTACTTCCTGTTTGGTTTTAAGTTTATTGTTTATTACTTATTGTTCTTACTTTACAGGTGCATCTCCATTAATATAAAAAAAAGGGATCTTTCTTTTTCTTTTTATCTTTGTCAGCCTTGTTTCTGCCTTCTATATGTCTTTG
>NC_090730.1:40670110-40685110 GCF_036898095.1 Palaemon carinicauda
GTATTCACAATATGCACGTATGTATATATATATATATAGATATATATATATATATATATATATATATATATATATATATATATATATATATATATATATATATATATATATATATATATATATATATATATATATATATATATATATATATATATCATCATCATCATCATCACCATCCGTTACTAGCCCACTGCAGAACCAGTGTCTTAGACATGTCCCTCCATGTAGGTCGGTTTGTGATCATTCTATGGCAATCTACACCCGCAAAAATTATTAGTTAATCCATCATGTTCTCATTTTTCCCTTGCTTCTTTTGCAATCTCTAGGGTCCTATGCTGTCATTGTTAATGTTCATTCATTATCTGTTATTCTCATTATATGTCCTGCCCATGTCCATTTGTTTTACTTGTTAGAATGTTCTGTACTTTAGTTTCCTCGCGTATCCATTTGCTCTTTTTCAGTTTTTTTAGCGTTTTCCCATAATCATTCATTCCATAGCTGTTAGATTGGTAACTTACTTAAATTCTAAGGACTTAGGCTCCAAGTTTCTGGTGCGGAAGTTAGTAATGGTAGGGCCATTTGATTAAATACTTTTGTTTTTAGAAAAGGTGGCATTGTACTTTTTAAAATCTCAGTTAGTTTACCAAAAGCTCTCTATCTCATGCTAATTTTCCTGTTAATATCGTTCTCGTGTCCTGGGGAAAAGCGTACTGCCTGCCTTAATTAAGTATATTCATTACCAATCCGTTAGGGACATATCTGCCGTCTCTAATCAAATGTTCTGTTAACTTTTGCAATTCCTTCCATGAATCACTAAATAGAACTATGTCCTTTGCAAATCTCAAGTTGTTAGGGTATTCTCCATTAATGTTAATTTTTAAATTTGCCCAATCTAAATTCTTACAAACAACTTTTAGGCACTCTAGGAAAAGGAAAGGGGCAGTCTCCCTGTCTAACTCTTTTCTCAATTGGAATTTTCTCAATATATTATTTTAGTTTTTGGATTGATGTACTTCCCGTTTTAAAATTCTAACATACAATTCATCTAATCCTTGTTTTTGAAGGGCTTCATTACTGCTGAAGTTTTGACAGAATCAAAATTTTTCTCATAGTTATACGATGGTCATATATAGGGGTTTGTAATGCTTTGCTAAGTTTTTCCACTAGCTGGTTAATTACATGATATGGTCAGTTGTTGAATATCCCCTTCTAAAACCTGCCTGCTCTCTTGATTGATTAAAGTCTAACTGTCTTTCTATTGGGCGTAATATGGCATTTGTAAATATTTTATAAATTATTGAGAGTAAACTTATTGTGTGGCAGTTTTCCAGGTATTTTGTGCGTCCCTTTGTTTTTGAATTAGTACAATGATAGTTTTCCAAGCTGTAGGTATACAGCAGTCTTTCAAATATTTCATGTAAAGTTCAGTGAGTTTTACTACTAAGAAATCTCCTTCATCTACTGTATTATTAAATCAATTAATAGGCCATCCACTCCATATGCTTTTCTTTTCTTCATACCTTTTATTGCTTTCTTTACTTCTGCTGTAGCTTTTTGTACCAGCTTGGGTGTTTCATTATTTCTATTGGCAAAGTTATTTCTTATATAACTATTGTATAGCATTGTTTAGAAATCCTCAGCAATTTTTATCAGTCCGTCTCTAGCTGATATATCCATTTTAATCAGATAAAGCAAATATCTTTTACCATCTTGTCCCAAATCTTCTTTTCCTCAACTTGATGTTTCTTCCATTCTTTAGTGTTTCCTTAACTTTGGTCAGATAGTGTTTACGAATGTCTTGTGATTTTAGTTTGTTTATTTTTGTGGATAGTTCTTTTAATTCTATTTCATCTCTCGTGGTTTGTACGGTAATTTCCAATCTTTTCCAAATTAGGTTTTTCACGTTTTCGGAGAGTTTTCTTTCATCTTGTTTTGGAACTTCTCAATCTAGCTCTTGTGCTGATTAGAATACAATTAAATATTACTCATTCGTCTTTACTTCCATTTCATCATGTGTATATATATATATATATATATATATATATATATATATATATATATATATATAACGGATTTTGAGCGAAGCGAAAAATCTATTTTTGGGTGAGATAGCCATGGCGTCCTGATGAAAGGTTCCTTTTTGGTAGCTTCATTGGGTAAATAACTAATAAATATTCCCAGAGAATTTAACCACAGGTTATCACAGAATTCTAACTTCTGGAGCGAGTATCCTAAAGGTTTCCCTTTAAGACATCGTATATCAACAGGGGACGCATGTATTAACGCGCCACATAGCTATCTACACCCCAAACAGAGTTAACACTTCGGTGTGTAGGGGCGGTGAATAGCTGGGGAGCCGTTCCACAGCTAATCTCGTTCGTGGCTACTTTTGGTACTCGAGACGTAAACAAACGGGCGCCATTGCTAAATGACGTCACGTCCGTCCTCATCCTGAAGCCAGTTGCTTGCCGATCACCATGATACAGCAGAGCAGGGTGGGACCTGAAAAACTGGATGAAGTAGCAGGGAGGGTCCATCAGGACGCCATGGCTATCTCACCCAAAAATAGATTTTTCGCTTCGCTCAAAATCCGTTTTTTGGGCTCAAGCCATGGCGTCCTGATGGAAGAATACCAGAGAATCAATGTATCGTGGTAGATTTTCCACTATTTGAGTAAGTGCCGAGGGCTTTGAACAGGGTAGCATAGTAATCTTAATAGAAGAACCGTATGGAAGAGAACTTCCTGCCCCCCTGGCAGTGAAGTCCCCACGGGCCATGCCGAGATCAAAGTGGTTATCGAAGGGCTACTCACCTTGCTAGAAGAACCTGAAGAACTTGGAGACAAGACTGAATGGTTGGCATTCATATAGGAACATTCTCAAGGGCAGACAAGTGGTGGTTAGGCACTGTATGTTAATGGAGAATTGTCTGGTCTCTAAGGTATGAAGTAAGTAAGTATTCGTGTAGGAATATTACATTGCACAGGTGAATATATAATAAGGGTTGAAACCTTAGTAATCTTCATCAACCATAAGAGGAAGGGGATAATAAAACTATGACAGACGTGTATTTCATAGTATAAGTAGGAGCGGATTGAGACGCACAAGGAATAAAATAGATATTTTATTTCACAATTGCAGAGTATATTAATGAAATGCAATATATGTAAAAGTAATTTACAACAAATTATGATGTACATAGTAATGAAAGACGTGCTCTTGAATCTGAAAGAGAATTTCAAATTTATTAGTAGGCACTCGTTCTCGAGGAACGTCAGTCTTTAAAAGTAAAACACATCATGCTCTAGGCATGCGGCACTCGTGTGACGACTATGACATTTCACCTGGGATAAGAACAGTTATATGAAAAGCAATAAGTGTTTTTTAAATCACTACGTATCACTCGAGGGTCAACATAGGCACCCGAAGAGTTAGAGTCCCAAGTAACTCATTGTTCTATGCAGAGTTAGGTGCATGTTTCATAACACTACCTGCGGCTACCACAAAATGTTTGACTTCGTGCACTAGTTTCGCATAATGTTTGAAGAAAACACGCGAGGATTTCCAGCCTGTGAAACTCTTAAGGCTTTCGAAATCCATACTTTGAAAGAAATTCAGAGACGATGCAACTTTTCTAGGATCGTGACCGGCGGTTGTACTGTCAGGATCCGCTCTGCGAATGAAGTAGGTGATTTTCGCTCTTAGTTTTTTCAGTGACAGGTCGCTGCCCGATGTTTCTCCTTCGAAGAGTTGGCCTCCACCAAAGTCCGAAGTTCTGTGAAGATAGACCTTGAGGCTCTCTACTGGGCATAGAGAGGCATCTTCTTTCAGGGGGCATATTCTCCAAGGGCCCCATCTTTTGGTGGGTAATTCGTTTTTGGCAAAAAATGTTGGATCCGGGAAGAGGGTAAGGTCTCCTGAGTCAGTAAAGAGGATATGACCCTCTTCTCTTGATAGTGCCACTATTTCGCTGACTCGGGATCCTGAAGCAAGAGCAAAAAGAAATATAACTTTCTGAGTCAGATCCTTGAGAGGGCATGAATCATTATCCAAGTTGGAGGCGAAATGGAACACCTTGTCCAAAGACCAGGAGATCGGTTTCGGTGGGGGTGCTGGGCGTAGACGAGCGCATGCTTTCGGCAGTTTATTGAAGATGTCGCTGGACAGATCAATCTGGAAGGCATACATCAGTGGTCTAGTCAAGGCCGATTTGCAAGTAGAAATCGTGTTGGCTGCCAAGCCCTGTCCATGAAGGTGAATAAAGAAGGACATGCAAAAATCGATGGTGATTTCCGTAGGATTTTTTGCCCTGATGAATGAGACCCATTTTCTCCAGGATGATTCGTATTGCCGTCTTGTGGATTCGGTCTAGTATTCCTCGAGGAAGTCTAGACTTTTCTTCGAGATCCCAAACCTTTTCTTCGCGTCTAGGGAGTGAAAATCATGAGATGAAGGTCCTTGATTTTCGATGATGAAGCGAAGACAGTCGACTTCTGTACTTGCTGGGAGAGAACTGGGCCCGGGAGAGGGATCAGCGTGGGCTGCAGCTCCAGGACCAGGGGGTACCAATTACTCCAGGGGCACTTGGGAGCCACTAGGGCCACTGTCCCTTTGAAGGTTCTCAGCTTGGAGAGGACTTTCAGCAGTAGGTTGGTGGGAGGGAACAGGTAGATCTTGGACCATCTGTTCCAGTCCAGGGACATGGCGTCCACCGCCTCTGCCTTGGGGTCCTCGTACGGGGCCACATACTGAGGAAGTTGATGGTTGTCGCTCGTTGCGAAGAGATCGATCTGAAGTTCTGGGACTTGGTGAGAGATGAAGGAGAATGATCTTGCGTCTAGAGACCATTCCGACTCTATCCGGCTTGTCCGGGATAGAGCGTCCGCCGTCACGTTGCGGAATCCTTGTAGGTGAACTGCAGACAGGTGCCACTTCTTCTTCTCTGCCAGACGGAAGATTGTCAGAAGCACCTGATTTATCTGGGGTGATCTTGAGCCTTGGCGATTGAGACATTGAACTACCACCGAGTTGTCTAGGGTTAGATGAATATGGATCGAGGGCGGCGGGGAGAGTTTCTTCAGTGTTAGAAGGACCGCCATGGCCTCCAAGATGTTGATGTGAAACGTCTTGAATAGGGGAGACCATGTGCCTTGAGCCTGTTTTTGGTGGGAGTGACCTCCCCAACCCTCCAGCGAAGCGTCCATGTGGATGTTGAGTGATGGAGGTGGATGTTGAAGAGGGATGGACCTTTTCAGGGCCGTTGCTTCTGACTACGGCTTGAGGAGAAGCCGAAGTCTGTTTGGGAGCCATCTCTTGAGGTCTCTTCGAGCGATGGATGCAGAACGTCTCCAGACTCCCGCGGCATCCTTTAGCTGTGCACGAAGCACTGGGTTTGTCACTGAGGCGAACTGTAGAGAGCCTAAAACTCGTTCCTGCTGACGTCTTGAGATCCGTTTGGATTTCAGCAGTCGCTTGACAGACCCTGCTATTTCCTTCCTTTTCTTCTGGGGGATGGAAAGGCGGTGTGACTGAAGGTTCCACTAGATTTCTAACCATTGGAACTTTTGAGCTGGAGAGAGGCGAGATTTCTTTGCGTTTATCTTGAATCCGAGGTGTTCTAGGAACTGGGTGACTTTGCTGCAGGATCTTAAACAATCCTCGGGCGATGGAGCCCAGACTAGCCAGTCGTCGAGGTAGGCCATCACCTGGACGTCTTGGAGGCGGAGCGGTTGTACTATGGCGTCTGCCAGCTTTGTGAAGATCCGAGGGGCCACGTTGAGGCCGAAGGGCATGGCCCTGAAGGCGTAGCTTTTCCTTTGGAGTTGAAATCCTAGGTAGGAGGAAGCGTGGTGGTTCATTGGAACGTGCCAGTAGGCATCCGCCAGGTCTATGGAGACCGTGTAAGAACCTCGAGGCAGAAGGGTCCTTATCTGTTGGAGAGTCAGCATCTTGAACTTGTTGTTCGCTATGAACTTGTTGAGGGGGGATAAGTCTAGAATGACTCTGAGCTTGTTGGAGTCCTTCTTGGGAACGCAAAATAGTCTCCCTTGGAACCTGGTTGACTTTACCCTCCTTATCACCTTCTTGTTCAAGAGATCTAGTACATATTCTTCAAGAAGGGGGGTTGATTGTTGGAAAAATTGCTGGAAGGTTGGGGGTGGTTGAGTCCAACTCCAGCCTAGACCCTTCTTGACGATGCTGTGTGCCCAGGGATCGAAGGTCCAACGATCATGGAATTGGCGGAGTCTTCCTCCCACCGGAAGCACTTCATTGCTTCTGGTGTCCGGAGGGTTTACCGCCTCGGCTGCTAGCTCTCCTTCCTCCTCTGCCTCTGGAGGGACGGCGAGATGCGTCTCTGCCTGCACCTCTGCTTAAGCCTCTACCTTTGGGACGAAAGGTAGTCGTCTGTTGCTCAAAGGCAGGGGTGAAAACCTGTGACTGGGACAAAACCGGTTGGGTGACCAGCTGAAAGGTCTGTTGTAGCTGAGCAGCCACTTGGGGAGTTGCGGGTCCCAGAAACTGCCGTCTCTGTTGACGTTGCTGGGGTTTTGGCTTGGAGGATTTCCTCTTAGGTTGAGGGCCATCGTCCAGAGAGGATTTCCTCTTCTTCGACATGCCCCACTTGTTGAGAAGGTTCCTATTCTCAGTGGCGGCCTTGTCGGTGATCTCTTTTACAAGATCGGAGGGAAAGAGGTGCTTACCCCAGATGTTGGAGGAAATCAGCCTCCGGGGTTCGTGTCTCACTGTGGCACTTGAGAACATGAATTCACGACAGGCTCTCCGAGCCTTCATGAAACTGTACAGGTCCTTTACCAGAGTTGCCATATGCGATTTAGCGAGTACCATGTAGTGGTCGGGGACTCTGGTGTCGCCAGCCATGATGTCAAGCTGTACTTGGAGGGACATGGATGCTGCGAGCCTTTCCTTCGTGTCTTGTTCCCGACGAAGGAGATGGTCGTAAAGTTTCGGGAGGTCTTCATTAAACTAACGTCCAGCCACATCAGGATCTAGTTTTCCCACCACGAAGGTATGCTGGATATCCTTCCAGTGTCGAACATCGGGGGGAGTCACCAGGGAGAAGGGTCTGCACTCTTCCAGTGCAGGACAAGGCTTCCCTTCTTCCACTGCCTTGAGACACGCAGCGAAGGCCTTTTCCGTAAAGGGGAGGACCACATCATTGGGTGCGACGTAGGTAGGGTGCTTCTTGCTCAGCGCCGGAAGCATTGAGCAGGTAAAGCCCCTACTTTTAACAGCTTTGGCCAACATAGCCTGGGCCTTCGGGAGATCGAAAACTATCACCTCCTTAGGTTCGGTCTCCTCTTTAGAGGCAGGTTCGGATCGAAGCCGGACGTAACAGTCCGGGTAAGCCTCAAAGCTCGGGAAGAACTCCACCTCTACCAGGGCAATCGAGCCGATCTTCTCGCTGATGAAGATCTGGCCCGTTGCGATGGGCATATGCTCGGCATACCTCCAGGGGTTGGCGTGCGAGCATACTCGTGTGTCACTTGAAGCTTCTTGTCCATAAGCGCTTTGATCATACGGAACATCTCCTGGGCGGATGGGATGGGGTCCGGGGTAGCGGAGGTAGACGGGAGAGACACTTCCGTCAATGTAGGAGTAGGGGCGGGGGTGGAAGGCAGAGCGACCCCCTGCTCCGACTCGGTGTATTCCACCTGGTCCTCTTCATCGTCCATGTCTTGGGCCATGAGGTTCCTCTCCGTGGTCTCCGAAATATCCGACATGCGCTCCGCGTTGTTGGCATCCAGGTGACACTCGTGCATGGACTGGGCCATGATAACATCGGGTTCCACCGTTATCTGGACGGTGGGGACCTCAGAATCTGGGGATGCCTTTAGGAACAGTAAGGCCCTCATGTCTTCAGTGGCAAGGTACGGTCCAGTGTCGTTCTTCTGGAAGCCATGCACCCATTTGCGTAGCTTCTCTCGAGAAGCGTCCCTAACCTCCGCTGAAGGAGGGTTATTGAACGCGTCGACCAGGCGATCCTGGCAGACTGTACAGTTCTGCGGGTCCCAGAACTTCAGATCCTCTTTCTTGTTGGGACAAGGGGCGTGGGTCCTACACGCCGTGTGTCCATAAAAGTGCGGGCGCTTCACTGCACTGAAGCCATGGTCACACTTCAGTTGCTCCTCCTGTAAGAGAAAGAGAACATGAGTATGGGGGAGTCATAAGGATGACTCTTAAACTAAAGTTAAATATTAATTGATTAATTTTTAACTTAACATTAAGTGTGATGAACAGAGAATGGGCGGAAAAGAAGGAGATAGATACATACTCCGTGTAACCCGCCCGGCTGGCTACCGTGACCTTTACCCATAGACAATTTGTTGTGACCGAAAGAACAGGATAGAATTCGACATGGAATGCCCGTAAGGCAGTGGGAATTCTATTGGGAATTTTCAAGGATATAAGGCTAGGACTGAGGCAACTCAGACTCTAGAATTGGGAACTTAGAAGATCCCATAGGGTAACGGTTTCCGGCAACCAGCTAAGATACACACAGCATGCGGGAAATCTGTGATATGCAAGAAGACAGCAAGGTTACTAATAGAACGGTAAGATAATACCTATCCATTTACGTAATCAAGCCATCTGGTTGCGATGTAGGGCTATCAACATCAGAAGATAGCTAGTAGAAGGGGGTGCAAGTCGCCTTGACGCCTCCGGAAGGATCCGGCAGATCGCCGGCATGACGGAGGCCGCTCCAGCAGAGTTTCTGGCATTAGGGAAGACAATATAGAAGTCAAGAGTAATACCAGGGTGGCGGCCGCCGGCACAGCGGCGGAACGCCGGCGGGGAGCGGCGGCTCCGGCAGCTGGTGGTTGCCGGCTTGGTGACAGGAACAAGGATGGTTATAGCAGAACCGGACTGCCGGAAGCGGATGCCGGAACTCCTGGGGCCGGCCGGTGGACGGACGACTGAAGCTATGAGGAAAGAGGGAAGGCCATCGACTAGGCTCCGGCAGCAGGCGGCAGTCCCCTGGCACACGGAGGACTGGCTGCCCAGAGGGCAAGGGATAAGTCACCAAGGTAGGAGGTGGGTATCACCGACAGTGGAGGCGGCAAGGGACCGGCACCAGGATAGTGAAAGAGATAGAAGGAGGGATGTAGGGGTCCGGTACCGGACCCCAAGACATCCCACCTGAGTGAGTGTACCCATGATAGAGGCTAGCCCTATCATCAGGAGCCGCAGAGCACCGGGAGCCAAGAGAGCCCAAGGGAGGGCAGGGAACATATATATATATATATATATATATATATATATATATATATATATATATATATATATATATATATATATATATATATATATATATATATATATATATATATATATATATATATATATATATATATATATATATATATATATATATATATATATATATATATATAGGGCAACCCATAGTAACTCCATTGACCCGCTAATAGAGTTGGCCATTAGATCAAACATGTAGTCTTGCACAGCAAGCTCAAGAAAAGTCTTAAAATAATGTCTGTTAAAACCATGAAAAATAATTTGATCGTCATAAAAGTTTTTTATCTAAAATAATATTAATCGTTTCATTTAGTGGCTCATTTGTAAAAAGAGATTCTACATCCAAACTTGTCATTTGTAGATCACCATCTTGTAAAACTAATTGTGTCTGAAACTCATAGCCATGTTTTAGTGAGAACTGGTTGCACGAGAAATCACTCAGTAAAGAGACAAGTTCCTTTGATATTGTATAAGACGGGTTGTTATAGGCTGCCATAATGGGTCTGATAGGAACTCCTTTATATATCCTAGGTATTCCATGTAGATTGCTAAAAGAAGAACCTATCACAAAAAGTTTCTGATACGTTGTTTCATTTAAGATACCTTCATTTTTTAGTTTTCTCAAAATCTGTTAATTTTGTCTTCTCTTTTGTAAATGTCCCAGAAATTTGGTTTTCCGTGTAACTTAAATTTAGTTTGGTCTGCAAGAATGTTATTAACCTTACCAATATAGTCTGTTTTATTGAGCAGTACAACACCTTTACCCTTATGAGGTATATCTCTCTCTCTCTCTCTCTCTCTCTCTCTCTCTCTCTCTCTCTCTCTATATATATATATATATATATATATATATATATATATATATATATATATATATATATATATATATATATATATATATATATATATATATATATATATATATATATATATATATATATATATATATATATATATATATATATATATATATATATATATATATATATATGCCAACATGTATATATGTTGTTACGACCCTTGTTGGGCCGTGGTGCAAGTTCTTATTACACGATAAGAGAGGTCAGTGATGAAAATAATATTCGGTGTAAAAATTGATCAATGGAAACTAAAACACTTGGAAAAACTTAACAATATTTATTAACGACTATTTGTAGAAAAGCCAACCTTTTGACTACCTAAAAATTTAACAACTTTAAACAAATAACAGTATTGATAAGTAACAAATTTCCCCGACAGGAACCCGACACTCTCATCTAGAGAGAGCCAAATAAACTACAAAGTAAACTAAGCACAAAATATATAAATGTTCTGTCACTCTTTGAGGCTGGGTGAAAAAAAATTAAACATCCACAGCTCCAAATAAGGTAGCGGCTCCGCAGGCACTCTGCTACTGTAGGGAGTACAGCACTGCAGGACTCCTCACCAAAGGCAGGGAAACGTAGCCCCAATCCAAAAGAAGAAAAAGGCTCCCACAGCTGGTCATGATGAGGATGCATGGACGGGGGCGTCTCTCCCGAGTGCACCTCAATGCCGCTATTTCTGCTTGGCACTGCAGATTGTAGAAGAGAACACGCATGAACTGCAAAACACCGCAGGTGACAGAAATGCACCTGCAAAATGCCGTCAATAATCAGTTGCGCAATCCTCAAAAGGCTAACATTAGCCAGCAGCTGCAGTAGGTCCTGGTAACCTTGGGCCCGAACTGATCACTTTAGCAAACGAATTCCTCACTAGTAATCTCCGGTGTCTCTTCCCACCAAAGACTCGGAAAACACAGAAAAGAAACGAAGCGTTAAACTAGACACTTATGAATCATTAAATCAGCGGGGTGAAGGTTAAAGCAGCACTTCAACAGAAAAAACTTTAACCCTGGATAGGTACGGTGGGTCGTTTGCGACCCCGAGCGTCAAAAAAAAACAGGTTTTTCTCACGTGACTCACCCCTGTGACTGAATTTGTGGGTGATCGACCTGCAGGAGGTGTCTCCCCTACACGCTCTAGTAGTGTCCAGATGTGCATTGCTGTAGCTGTACTCCTTCCCCGATTTCTGAGACGCGTCGGGGTCGTTCGCGTCCGAGTTTACCCTTCTGAGGTAGTTTGCATAATTATCAAAGTTATTACGTATTATGAAATTGTCGTAGAATGGTGCAACTTGTATAGGTTATCAGTTGTGGAAAGTCTTGGTGGATTGTTTGGCTACCATGTGCATGTTTTTTTTTTTAGTTAAAATGTCGTTCATCACCACGAGGACCATTTTACCGCGAGTGCCCCTTTTTCATTTTTTTTCATTTTTTTGCCAAGTCATTTTTCCGTAAGATATTGCCAAATAGTGTCGTAAAACTTTTGCTTGTTTAGTGTTGGAAAGTGTGTCTAGATGATCTGGCTACCCATGCATGACTTTGTTTTTGTCAGATACGACGTAGTTATTGGTATATTGGGTATTTAACTGCGGTTACCAATTTCTGTTTTTTTTTCAATATTTGTAAAAATTACTACGTAGTAAGGAATTGCCGTATATTATTCATTTTTTTTTTCATGTTTATGTGTTAGAAAGTGTGCCTTGATGGTTGGGCTAACACGTGCATGTCTTTTTTTTTATCTGAGATGTCGTATATTAGAATGTCGGGCATTTTACTGCGAGTGTCCCTTTTTAATTTTTTTTAATTTTTTTGCCAAGTCATTTTTCCGTAAGATATTGCGAAATAGTGTCGTAAAACTTTTGCTTTTTTAATGTTGGAAAGTGTGTCTAGATGATCTGGCTACCCATGCGTGATTTTGTTTTTGTCAGATACGACGTAGTTATTGGTATATTGGGTATTTAACTGCGGTTGCCAATTTCTGTTTTTTTTTTAATATTTGTAAAAATTTACTACGTAGTAAGGAATTGCCGTATATTATTGATTTTTTTTTCATGTTTGTGTTAGAAAGTGTGCCTTGATGGTTGGGCTAACACGTGCATGTCTTTTTTTTTTTATCTGAGATGCCGTATATTAGAATGTTGGGCATTTTTCCGCGAGTGCCCCTTTTTATTTGTTTTGCATTTTTTTGCTTAGTCATGTTACCGTAAGGAATTGGCAAGTAGTGTCGCAAAACTTATATTTTTATAGTGTTGGAAAGTGTTTCTAGATGATCTGGCTACCCATGCCTATTTTTTTTTTTGCCAGATATGGCGTATATATAAGTATGTGTTCGATTTTCCTGTGATTGCCATTTTTTCGTTTTTTCCCATTTCTTTCAAAATTACTACGTACTAAGGAACTATCACAGAGTAATATTTCATTTATATGTTTATTTGTCGGAAAATATGCCTTGATGGTTTGCCTAGCACGTGGCTGAAATTTTTTTTTTCTGAAATGCCGTATATTAGAATGGCCATTTTTCCACGAGTGCCCCTTTTTATTTGTTTTGCATTTTTTTGCTTAGTCATGTTACCGTAAGGAATTGGCAAGTAGTGTCGCAAAACTTATATTTTTATAGTGTTGGAAAGTGTTTCTAGATGATCTGGCTACCCATGCCTATCTTTTTTTTAGCCAGATATGGCGTATATATAGGTATGTGTTCGATTTTCCGGTGATTGCCATTTTTTCGTTTTTTTCCCAATTCTTTCAAAATTACTACGTACTAAGGAACTATCACAGAGTAATGATTCCTCTAGATGTTTATTTGTCGGAAAATTTTGTTTACTTTTTTTTTGATTGAATATCATCAAATTTTTTTAGCTAAAATATTGTTTTACATTTTTTTTTTCGATTTTATTTCCCTTCAAAAAAAATTTTTTGGGTCAGAATTTTAATTTTATAGTCGTAAAATAATCGACAATTATCCAGCAACCCACCATACAATTTTTATGCATATCCAATAATAATTAGATTAGTAAATAACACCTTGAAATTGACATACCCTTCCTACATTTCAAGTGGCAGATTAGGGAGTCTGAGTCAGTGTGGTTGGCGGCCATTTTGTGGACATATCCGAAGCGTAAGCTGCCCTATCTATATATATTCTTGTTCCCTATAGAATTTGTGATATTTTGGTATATTTTTACCTGCATAAATATCATATCATATATTAAATATATGTATTTTTTTACGAAATTTCCAAGTACTCAAAAAATTACCTTTAGATATGGCCCCTGATATAAATGTAATTTACAAAATAATGAAGATTTTTTTACATATTTCTATTTTAGGATAACATATGTTTATTCCCTAAAAAAATTAGCCACTTCCTATTTCATTTGGGTACCCAAAAAAATTCATGAAATTTGGACAATTTTTTTTGGCCAAAAAAAGTTACCCTTTTTTTCTCATTTCAGATCTTCACCTCCATGGGTCTGACTTCATCCAAAATACATCAAGATGTGTCCTAAACATTCAAGAATCAATTCCTAAAAGGATTTGTGTATATATGTATAAACTTTTTTTTTATGAATTTTTATGTCAGGTCTTTTTTTTTCTACTTAATTTTTTAAAATATTTATAATAAATAGTTTTTCTGCAGATGAGTAGTATTTATCTTTACAGTTGTTTTAAGCATTCATTGAAGTTTTTTTTGGCAAAAGAAAAAAGGAGGTTACTGCAAAAACTGATTTTTCAAGAATTTTTTTTGGCGTCGGGGTCGTTAGCGTCCGAGTATACCCTTAATGGGGTGTCCGAGGACCGTACCTATCCAGGGTTAAATTTGCAATTACAGCCTTATAAACCATAATATTATACTAAATTTTCTTAGACACATATAAGGCAGAAACAAGGCTGAGAAAGATAAAAGAAAAAGAAAAATACTTTTTTTTTATATTAATGGAAATGCACCTTAAAGTAAGAACAATAAGTAATAAACAATAAACTTAACACCTAACAGGAAGTACCCCTAAAGAATACAAACCAAGAGATTTATATAGCTTATCATTATTTTAAATATCTAATATTACCGTACTTCGTCAAAAATCTATAACTTTATGGAAACAGACCTAACCAAACCTAAGTAAACTTACAGGTACGCCCACAGACATACACCTTAACCTACAATACACCGGCATCATAGTCCAAAAAGTCATATATATTACTATACAATCAAAAGTCTTAGTATATCGGAACAAATCTATAATTAATTTAGGGGAACCTTTATAAAACACAAGAGTGTATACCAATTAAAGAAAATTCCTAATTTTACTTACAAAGCTATTATTTAAACAGAACTACATTCTAAAAAAAAAATTTTTTCATACAACCTCAATGGAGAAACGAGCAATGTGGCGTATGAGAAGGATCAAGTTAGTACACATATACCAAAGGCACTTCCCCCAATTATGGGGGGTAGCCAACATCAACAAGAAACAAAACAAAAAAGGGGACCTCTACTCTCTACGTTCCTCCAGCCTAACCAGGGACTCAGCCGAGTTCAGCTGGTACTGCTAGGGTGCCACAGCTCAACCTCCCACATTTCCACCACAGATGAAGCTTCATACTGCTGAATCCCCTACTGCTGCTACCTCCGCGGTCATCTAAGGCATCGGAGGAAGCAACAGGGCCTACCGGAACTGCGTCACAATCGCTCGCCATTCATTCCTATTTCTAGCACGCTCTCTTGCCTCTGTCACATCTATCCTCCTATCACCCAGAGCTTTCTTCACACCATTCATCCGCCCAAACCTTGGCCTTCCTCTTGTACTTCTCCCATCAACTCTTGCATTCATCACCTTCTTTAGCAGACAGCCATTTTCCATT
>NC_090730.1:40697545-40732545 GCF_036898095.1 Palaemon carinicauda
TAGCGTAATTGCATGGTTTCCCCCAATTGCACTAAGGCGCTAAATGACCTCGAAGAGCTCAGCGCCAGCTTTATAACCCAATTTTGTGAATCCCGTCTAATCTTTATGCTTTAGTCCGATACTGGGAGATTGATTTGTATTTTTTTCATGATTACAAATATCAACCAATACTTTTCCGTCTGTTACATTTTAAATTCTGGATCAGTAAGATAATCGGTCTTTTAGGGAAAAGATTACAACTTCAATTTTTATTTGTTCGTATTAGGAAGAGCTGACATTATCTATTTGCATACAAAGGTTTGGTAGGATACCCTAACGGGGAAAGGGGGGGGGGGGTCATATAAAAAAGATATGGTCACATTAGTTGCCTAATACATGTGATTAATGTATATAAGGTTAAGGTCGAGGTTTGGAACCAATTTAAGGTTAGGTTGATTTCAATTGAGATACCTTGGGGGTTGAATTCCCTAATAGCTGATAAGTGTCAGGGTGGAAATTGATTGCAATTTAAGGGTACTCTTTTTGACAGAAATTGCGTTGGGGGTTTTTGTCTCTCTTGTCTTTTAGTTATGGGAGAATTTTCTGCCCATTCACCCTGAAGTTTTTCTATTTACTTACTCATCAACTCCCACTTCAAGTAGCATTCCATTAGCAGGTTGATAAAATATCTATTGAGAGAGAGAGAGAGAGAGAGAGAGAGAGAGAGAGAGAGAGAGAGAGAGAGAGAGAGAGAGAGAGAGAGTTGTCATGAATATATATAGTATGCTTAATCTAAAGAGACTAGAGAGAGAATTTATGAAAAGCTTAGAGATGAACAAGCAGGATTTAAAAAAGCAGAAGTTTAACTGACAAAATTTTCAATTTGAGATGTACAACAATACGTAGAATACACAAATCCTCTATTGATTTTAATTGTAGACATGATAAAGCCTTAATAGTGTGCACCTGCCAATTTTGTGGAGTGTCTTGTGTTACTATTGAATTCCTCTTTAATATGTAAATTTGATTAAGTCTGTTCATAAGCATAGCAAGTGTATAGTTAATGTAATGAAGTTCTTTGAAATCAATTTCTAGTGAACAGAGGAGCACTCCAAGGGAATGCATTGTCACCTATGTTGTTTATCATCCTCTTGGATTTGTAATGCATAGAACAGTTGGACATGAAGGAGAAGGATTGGACTGGATTGATAATAGGAAATTAGCTGACCTAGTGTATGCTGACGATGTCCTTTTTTCGCAAAACACCACAGGATTTGTAATGGTTGCTTACCAAAAGGCATGAAATATCTCATGAATAGAAGAAAGATAGAGCTGATGAGAACGGAATATGCAACGGAAGATGAAATATCATTGGAAGAAGAAATTATTATTAAGGTAGAATCATTTAGATACTTAGGAACTAAAATATCTAATACAGAATCTTTAGAATTTGAGTTTAATGAAAGATTAGAAAAATCAAATCAGAAATTGGCTAGGTTAAGTAAAATTTGAAAATCAAATCGCCTGAAATTACATATTAAAATCAGGGTGTAAATCAGTTTAGTGAGATCTTTGTTACTGTATGTATATGAGTCATGTTATGGCAATGAAACAATCTCCATCAGATTTAGTAGATTTGAGAACAAAGCCTTCGGAAGAATATTGGGAGTGAAGTAGCCTGACATGATTAGGAATGAAACTACGAAAGATTACTCAGGGGCCATAACTGTAAGATCATGGTGAAGGATAGATGGAGATGGTTTGGACATGCTCTTTGCACTCTTCAAGAGAGATTAGTTCATCAAACATTTAGCTGGGCGTCACCAGGTACTAGAAGAGTTGGAAGACCCAGGCCTACATGGGTGAGGACTATGAAACGTGAAGCAGGAGATGATGAATGGAGAAGTACTGAATTAAAAGGTGAAGATTGAGACGAGAGGTGAAATCTAACCGAGGCCCTTTACGACAATAGGCGTAGAAAGAGATGATAATGATGATGAATGTTTGAATAAGCAACTATATGAAATTACTCAATTCTAAGACTGCTTCGGCATGAAGCAATTAAATGTGGTACACAGGACGATATAGTAACATATATGAAAATTTCAGGTAGTTTTCATCAGTTTATGATTCTCATAAGGACTTTAGTTAGGTCTTGGGATTTCCGTTTTTAATATTGTTTTTTTTTTTTTTTTAAATGTCCTTATTACCTTAACCTATTTGACTTGCCGTTAAATATTTCCTTGCTTATTACATCATTAGTATTCAGTAGCCCCTATCATAAGATTTGTTTTATTTCCCTTGATACACTATTGATCAAATTCCAAGATTTTTATAGATATCAGAATTCCTATAATTGTTTTGCTCATCACTTTTCTCTGAAAAATTTTTTTTACTTACACCAAGGAGGTTTTTGCGACCTATTTTGTTAGTTTATCGTCAGGATTGCTTGGAAAGTAGTGGGTGGATGTTTTAAAACTTTCGAAATGTGGTTTTTTTATTTATTTATTTTTTTTTTTTTTTTTTTTTTTTTTTTTTTTTTTTTTTTTTTTTTTAGGTGCTAGGATATTCTAATCTTCCAGATCGTCAAAGGTTTCAAGGTGTGCTGGGATATTGTAATATCTTCAGAAATTTATTTTAGCAATTTCTACAATGGTTTTGAAATAAGAGTTCAGCAAATAAGAGCTGTAAATATTAAACTCTGAGTTTTTTTTTCCCTGACAATTTGGTGCGAGGTAACCCAGCTTGGAAAATATCACTGAAAACGGATTTTGAGCGAAGTGAAAAATCAATTTTTTGGGTGAGGTAGCCATGTCGTCCTGATGGAAGTTCTTAAAAGGTAGCTTCCTAGGGTATATTTGACTACAGTGATATTCCTAGAGAAGTTTACCTTAAAGGTATCCAGAATTCTAACTCCTGGACCGAATATCCTTAAAAAAATCTCACAGGGAAATTGCATAATATCAGAGGACGTATTCTTGACACGTCACATAGCTATCTTCACCCTGAACAGTATTAACGCTTCGAGGGGTTACAGTGACAAGAATCTGAAACGAGAATGAAAAGAGAGCCACTCATAAGGCAAATCTCCTATTCCGTTTCCAGTGTGTATCTGATGAATGCGGTAGCGATATACAAAGTGCTACAGATACTGTATTATAGGGAGGGGTCGATAAGCCCTTTTACAATAAAAGGAAGGGCGGGTCCATCAGGACGACATGGCTACCTCACCCAAAAATAGATTTTTTGCTTCGCTCAAAATCCATTTTTTGGGCTCAGGCCATGTCGTCTTGAAGGAAGTTTACCAGAGCATTACTCTATCTGTGGATTCTCAACCGGTGCCGTACACTCAAGAAAATATTTTCCTAGAGACCTATGATGTTACCGCCATACATCATTTCATCTAAGCATGAACTATGTTAGTGCTTCCTGACCCCTACATGGAAGAGTCGTACTAGACTCTGGAAAAAGTCTCGAGGAGTACATAATAACTATGGATGACAAAATGACAAGCTTGTATAGTAGTCTCACCCTATTCATTATAAAGCAAAGTTGGTATAAGAGTCACCAATGTCACTATGAATTTCTGACATATCTCCCAATGTAACTACTCTTATTGACGATTGGATAACAGTTGTATCCGCATAGGAACAAATTTTGCATCTCTACCACCATCCTTTTTGGGTACAACGTCAATTCTTCCTAAGGAAGGGTTAAAGTGAGTGGACTTAAAAGACATACCATGATAAAACTATCCATATTTTAATCTTAATGCTCAGTACATTGCCAGTAAAATGAGTGTGGGCGAATAAGACGCAGAGTTCACTATGAACTAGTTTATTAAAATTTAATAAACATACATATCAGATCAACATTTATAAAATTTCTAAAATGTGGATGATATCCATTAAAGCATAAAGAAAACAGTCAACAGAAAATATTGTTTCGTCTACCATGAAACAAATTTGCCACTTTAATTGAAGTATTATTTACACTAGCGTAGGAAACGCTTGGAACAACAGTCTGTATTATGCTATAGTTCACCACCGTCAATGGAACAGTTCGTGAGGACACTTTCATAGCCTATCGCTCAGTGTGTAGTAACATACAGTGACTACACACCCACCCTCTCAATTAATTGTCCCAAATTAATTACACTGTTCCTTGCAGATTTAGAACAGACCTCTTAAGTTGCTCCACTTGCTTTGCATAGTGCATAAAGAACACCTTAGATGACTACCAGCCGGTGTACAAACAAGAATGTTCAAAGTCCATTTAATAAAAGAAATTTTATGGAAGAGGCAACTTTCTTCGGATCATGACTAGCGGGTGTACTGTTTGGATCCGTTCTGCGAATAACACAGGTGATTTTTGCCCTTAGTTATAGATAACTTTGAACCCAGGGTTTCTCTTCTGAACAGCTGTCCTCCCATAAAGTCTGAAGTTCTATGAAGATAGACCTTTAGGCACTCCACTGGACATAGAGATGCATCTTCCTTCAGGGGCCAGATTCTCTAGGGACCCCACCTGTTGGTGGGTAGCTTGTTCTTGGTAAGAAACGTTGGGTCTGGAAATAGATTCAGTTCTCCCTCCAAGAACTGGTCGTGGCCTTCCTCTCTAGAGAGAGACACTATTTCACTAACTTTGGCCCTCAAAGCGAGTACAAGCAGAAATATGTCTTAATTCCAAACCTTCTAAGCGAATTCCTCATTGTTCATTATTTATACACAATGAAGAATTTTATCTAATGACCATGCAAAGGGTCTTTGGAGGCACTGAAGGGCAAAACCTAGCATGGGCCTTCGTAATTCATTAAGAACGTCGTTAGAAAGGTCGACCTGTAAGGCATATAGTATTGTGTTGGCTGCTAAACCTTGCTCATGAAGGTGAATCAAGAATTATAAATAGGAATCTGTCGAGATTTCTTTTGGTTTCTTTGCCTTGCCAAAGGATATCTGTTTCTCCCCTGAAGCCTCATAAGGTCTTCTGGTTTCCTCCAAAAGTCTAAACTGACTTTTAAAAACCGAATCTCTTTCTCATCGATAAAGAGAGAAAATCATGAGATGTAGGTTCCGTGTTTTCTGTGATGAAGCAAAGACAGTTGACTTCTGTACTCACTAAGACACGGATGGATCTGGTAGCGGTACGAATTTTAGTCGTAGTTCCAATGCCAGAGGGAACCACACGCTATTTGGCCTCTTGTGGGCCACTATTGCTGCTTTCCCTTTGAAGGATCTCAGCTTTTTGAGGACCTTCAAAAGGAGGTTGTGCGGAGGGAACAGATAAATACTGGACCATCTGTTCCAGTCTAGGGACATAGCTTCCACTGCCTCCGCTAGCGGATCCTCATATGGGGGCACGTAACGATCTATTTTCTTGTTGTGTTTTGTGGCAAAGAGGTCTATCTGCAGCTCTCGAACTCGACTCAAGATAAAGGAGAATGATCCTGCGTCAAGTGACCATTCTGACTCTATAGGTGTAAACCTGGATAGAGCGTCCGCTGTCACATTGCAGAACCCTTGAATGTGAACTGCTGGCAGGTGCCATTTTTTCCTTTCCACCAAATGGAACATGGCCAACATCACTTGTTTGATTTGAGGTGACCTCGACCCTTGTCGATTCAGGCATCTCACTATCACCTCACTCTCTAGAACCAGTCTTATGTGGGTCAAGTGGTGAGGTGATACTTTCTTTAGTGTCAGAAGTACTGCCATGGCTTCTAGAAAGTTGATGTAAAATGACTTGAAAAGATTGGACCAAGCTCCTTGGACTTTCTTCTGATGAGAGTGAGCTCCCCAGCCTTCCTTTGAAGCGTCTGTGTGGATAGTTACTGGCGGGGGAGGAGGTTGAAGAAGTATTGATTTCTTCAATTGCTTGGCATTGGACCAAGGCTTGAGAAGCGTTCGCAGTCGAGTCGGTAGTGGCATTATTGGATCTCTTCGCGCGTTTGATACGTATTTTCTCCACACTCCTGTTGCATCCTTTAGCTGTGCTCTTAGCCCTGGATCTGTTATCGAAGCAAACTGTAGAGAGCTCAGCATTCTCTCCTGTTCGCGTCTTGATATCGATTTGGATTTCAATGGTCTCTTGACAGATCGTGCTATTTCTTTCCTCTTCTTCCCAGGAATGGAAAGTCGATGTGACTCCAAATTCCAGTGGATTCCGAACCACTAAAATTTCTGAGCTGGAGAAAGTCGAGACTTTTTTATGTTGATCTTGAATTCTAGATGTTCCAGGAGAGGTGACGATTAATTGGAAAGTGCCAATAAGCGTCAGACAAGTCTATAGAGACAGTATATGCCCTTTTGGGCAGTAGGGTCCTTATGTGTTGATGTGTGAGCATTCTGAACTTTAAGTTCACTATGAACTTGTTGAGTGGCAACAAGTCTAGAATGTCTCTGAGTTTTTCTGAGTCCTTCTTTGGAACACAAAACAGCCTTCCTTGGAATTTGATGGACTTAACTTTCCAGATTACTCTTTTGTCTAAGAGCTCTCGGACATATTCTTCCAGAGCGGGGGTTAGGAGAATTGAGGAAATTGAGGTGAAGGACTGCTCCAGCTCCAACCTAGTCCTTTCTTTATCAGGCTGTGGGCCCAGGGATGGAAGGTCCTGCGATTCCTAAATAGCTGTAGTCTCCCTCATACTAGAAGTACCTCACTTCTGCTATTGTGGACCTGAGGCCTTGCCTCCTTGACCGCGTCTTCCCCTGGATCCCCTTCCTATTGAAGGGCATCTAGAGGAACCTCTGGCTCTTCCTCTAGCTTTCGAACAAAAGGAAGAAGTCTGGCTTTCGAAGGCTGGGTTAAAAACTGGCGACTGTGTTGCCGCTTGTTGAGATACCAACTGGTACGTGGTTGGAGGTTGTGCCACTGTCTGAGGCACCGCGGTCACAGGAAGTTGTTATTGTTGTTGCTGTCGGTAGGGTTTAGCCGACTGAGAGGATGACCTAGGCCTTTTTGTCTTCTTCTTGGGTTGGGGATCCTCATCCGGAGAAGACTTTCTCTTAAGATCTAAGCCCCACTTTTTGAGAAGGTTCCTATTCTCTGTGGTGGCCTTGTCTACTACCTCTTTAACCACTTCGTTAGGAAAGAGGTCTTTACCCCATATACAAGAGGATATCAGTTTCCTCGGTTCGTGCCTCACAGCAGCCGAGGAGAACACGAACTCTCTACAGGTTCTCCTAGCTTTAATAAAGCTATAGAGATCCTTCATAACTGTGGCCAGATGGGTTTTGGGCACTACCATGAACATGTCCTGGTTCTTTGGGTCACTTGCCATCGTTTCTAATGTCGTTTGCAACGACATCGATGCCGCAAGTCTTTCCTTTGTCTCTTGTTCTCTGCACAAGAGAACATCCGACAGTTTTGGAAGTTCCTCAACAAACTGACGTTCAGCAATATTAGCTTTCAGCTTCCCGACTGACAATATAAGGTGGACGTCCTTCCAGTCTTCTTGGTCCAAGGGCAAGGTCAGAGATAACGGCTTGCACTCCCCCAAGGAGAGGGATGGTTTCCCTGCCTCCACTGCCTTTAAGGCTACCTTATATCCCTTTCCATGAAGGGAAAGGCTTTGGTTGGAGAGGCCACAAAGGAGGGAAGCTTCTTACTCAAGGCGGGCACCTTTGAGTTCGTGAAGCCTCTCTCTTTCATGGAGCCCGCTAGAAATGCCTGTGCTTTACTATGGTCAAGAACTATGACCTCCTTCGGCTCCGTCTCCTCCTTTAAGGATGGCTCCTTCATAAGATAGACATAGTAGTCTGGATAAGAATCTTTGTTTGGCCAAAATTCCACTTCTTCCAGGGTAATTGCTCCCAACTTTTCTGATATCACGATCTTCCCGTTTGTCATTGGCATGTGATCGGCATACCTCCAAGGATTGGTGTCCGAGCACAAAGGAAGATCCTTCAAGTTGAGTCGCTTCTGGGGCCCACGTGACGATGCAAGTCTACATATCTCCAGTTTCATTGCAGCTTCCATCTCATCATTCTTTCTTTGAATATGTTGGATCATCTCAACAATAGAAGAAAGAGTCCTTCCCAGTTCATCTGGGATAGCAAACGATGTAGAGGGAACAGGTTCTGGGTCAGGAACCGATGTAGCCGACACCTCGTCGATTTCTTCCTCTTCTACTTGAGGAGCCTGGGACAGCTCCTCGTCCTGACCTTCTCCTAGAAGGTCCTTCTCTGTAAAATAAGACACCTCCGACATCTTATCGTCCAATTGAATGTCTTGAAGAGCGGCCGAGACTTCAGAATCTACTGGATTCTGGGCAGTTGGTATCTCCACCTGAGGCTGAGGAATGACTGCATCAGCCGATGCTTTAGGGAAAAGGTAGGCCCTAATCTTCTCATTTGAAGGGTAGGGGCCTGAAGTGTTTTTCTGAAAACCCCTCACCCCGGTACGTAAAGTTTCTCTGGCAGCATCCCTTCACTCCATCGACTTGGGGTTGTCAGAAGCCTCAGTATTCAGGTTAGAACATACAGTACAAACCTGAGGGTCCCAATGAAGGAGAACACCTCTGGAGGCTGCATATGCTGCGTGCCTCCTGCAAAACTGATGTCCACGGAAGTTCTTACTGCGGACATTGCAGAATACAGTCCCGCACTTTGGATGGTCCTCCTGCAAAGAGAAGAAAAGTCCATGAGTATCAATTGAAGGCTTTTCACATATATTAAAACATGTAGCTTACACAGTAAAGCTATAAAAGAAAGAAGGAAAGACACATACTTGTATTTCCTTCCCAGCCAATTGCTGTACCCTCCCAAGGTATTTAAAACTAAGGTTAATTCTATTCTAGAATACCTAATGTAATTTCCTAAACGGAAATTTAAGGTGCAGCTCACACCTTGAAATAAAGTTTTAATATACGGGATAGAATGAATACAGAAAGAACTCACTTACTATATATTGTACGGTCTCAACAAAAGGTGTACAAGATAACATTAAGTATGTTAGGAGAACTTTAGTGTTACCACAAACTCTGTACTGTAGTTTTATTAATGTAGTGTGTACTACACTACAAATATAGTAACTACTGTACATCGAATGCTGCTGTACTGGCCAGCATGCGCCGGGACGTGCCGGCGTAGACCAGCATGTGCCGGTCAGCATTTACCCTTGTATAGTTCAAAGATATACTACCTTTAACAAATAGGCGGCAGGTCAATGATCACTGGTTCGCAAATGTGTGACGCCCGGCAGCTGAAAACACTAACAAACGGCTGCCGGCCGCTAATCGTAGTGGCCAGCAGATTTCGGGATGTGTTTCCACTGCCGGCAGGCAAAGGTAGCAATACCCATGTCTGCCGACAGTGGCTAAGAACCAGAGAACCTCCTAACAGCAGGCAGCCGGGGTAGGGGTACAAAACACTAGTAAGAGAAAGAGTATGGATGTAAGGTTATAAGGCGGCATTGCCATACGACCTTCCATTCAGAAAGATTGAACATATGGAAGGGGAGAATGTAGCATTCAGGCTTCCAAGAAATCCATAGCCTACCGGACTCTACCGACAGACATGGAAGGGAGACCAAGGGAGGTCTGGGGTTCACTCTGCAAAAGAAAAAGGGTCTCTGCCGCTCGGCACGTAAGTGCCGGTCAGCAGGCTGAGCCGGTCTTCCATCCTAACCTACACTAGGTACGGAAGTAGGACTGCGACCAAAAGAAAGAAAGAGAGGGGGGAAGGGATAAGGGTCCTATAAACTTCGTTCTAGCAAGAGACACACTCAGCAGTTAGGGAAGCTCATCCTAACCTAGAGTTGCCTATTAGGGAGGAAGATTGGCAATACTTGCTATCCTCCTCCAAACCAGAACAAAGTTAGGTGTAGTTATTTCACCAGGCAATGGAGAAAACTCATTCTCCAGCCTGAGAAAAACAACACAGGACAGTCTGCTAGACCACTAGAGGAAGGAATCATCTTGTACAGAATCCTTCAGACGTGGACTAGGGAAGCAAAGCTTCATGTGTCTGCACCTAACCTAGCAAAGGAAACTCATTCACTATGCTAGGTAGATGCAGACCACAGACTAGAAACTCTGATGTTCTGCCCCAACCCAGAAAACCATTCACTCTGGTTATCCGGTCAGGACAGACATATCCTAGTATAGTTATACCTGATTATTATTCAGATAGAACCACTAGGATTAAGCCTATGGCTTACTCAGAGGGAGAGAGGGATTGAACTTAGTCTCCGGAGAGGAAAAGAACAATCAGGGATGTGCGAAAGTATACTACTGTACCATAGGCTACTAGCATAGGTGCGGTGAGAATCGATTACCTAAATCACCGAAACTCTCTCGTATCCAATCTTGGAAAAAAAATTCAACAATATCTTACCTGTATAAAATATTTGCCTATAGCTTCAATAACATAACACTCGGAAAAACTTATATCATGCATGAAAGTACTAGGGCCAGACGCCAAGGCTACTAAGCCTCGTGAAGGGCAAGATCGGTTACCTAAATTGCCGAACTAAAAACTATCGGCATCATATAAGCATTCCTAGAGGATCTAAATATCTAGATTATTAGAGCATAACGAACCGGGAACGTCGCTCTAGCTAACTAAATTACCCATCTATAGAAAGCGACAGCATCCAGGATGCCTCCGGTAGGCTATGAACTTATGCACACAATTATCTGGTACAATATTATTTTAAAACTAAATCTAACTCTTGTCCAGTCAAAGTTATTGCACAATCAATATTATTAACAACCTAATGTGATTCAATTAAGTTTTTAAATGCAGCCACATATCAATTTGATCACCATCCATCCAAGGACTGGAGTCTCCACAATCAATTTCTTTGCTACCATGTCAGTCATCAGAATGAACTTATCAAGTTCTTAAATAAAACATTTACATTTGTTTTAGGAAGTTTAGAAACTACTACAATAGATATATTGTCTTTTTGTATTTTGGTTTATGGAATTTATTTCATATACTAAAAATTTTTTCAAGCCCTTCTTTTTACCCTCTTAGTTGACATTAAACTTAGAGAGCGAAGCACCCAACCCCCCCCCCCCATAAAAAAAAAAAAAAAAAAAAAAAAAAAAAAAAAAAAAAAAAAAAAAAAAAAAACATCTCTGTCTAAGAAGGAAAGCATGTGTATTGATGGCAATTCCATCCGTGTCAAAGTGTTTTACCCATGTTTCGGCTATCGGTCTTTTGGTAAAACACTTCTCATTCATGAACTATCTGATAGAAAAAACTAGCATAATAATAGGGGGCCGTTTTTGCGGAGATTATTTAGCCTTCGCGATGTTTTTTTTTTTTTTTTTTTTTTTTTTTTTTTTTTTTGGTATCGGGGTGATCATTTTCTATATTGAATTTTCCGTATGTACTATATCGATTTCTTTTACACCGAGTGCGGAATAAATAAATGGGAATTTTGATCAACTTTTAGAGGGAAGGTCTCTTAAGGTCATATATGATTTATATGCAACTTACTTCAACAGAAACTGTCGTATATATTTTTTTTCGGTGACAACGAGTCATTTGCTAGATTAAATGAAATCTTATTGAAGGATGGGAAGTTTTAGAGGTTACATTTAGCTCAATCAATTTTCTATATGGTACATAAAGGTTGATTGGATAGGAATTCGGATGTTATTATCTTTAAAGACCTTTAGGTGAACGAAAGAAACGCTTGTGAGAGGTGGAAATGTTTGATTTACTCATTTGGAAACTAGATACCACCAGTTGAAAATATTATGTTGTTGCAATAAGATGGAACAAACGCTTTGCCGATCTCATGATGAAGGATACAGTTGTTGATATCCTTTATTTTTGCATTTTTGCATAATTGTGATTGGCTTAAATTAATGCTGCTCACCAATTACCAGTGTAAACAGTTAACATTAAATTCCCTTCGCGGATATTAACTGTCAATTCCATAACAACAGGCTATACGTGTTAATAAGATAATGCTGTTAATGAATGATGTAACATAGAAAAAGGCTTTTCACAGCAACCATTATTCAACAGCTTGGGGGAAGACATTCTATTTAAGTTTAAGGTATTGTCGGCCATGACCAGGAGTTGCTTTAAGTAAGTCGATGTAATTAGGGTAGACAAAATTTTAAAGTATTACGTTAATATTCTTGAATGTCCTCATTGTATTACTCCACCCCACCCCCACTCTCTCTCTCTCTCTCTCTCTCTCTCTCTCTCTCTCTCTCTCTCTCTCTCTCTCTCTCTCTCTCTCTCTCTCTCTGTTTTCAGTAGCGCGCTCAGCTGGAAATGCTGACTTACCACGTTCGAGTCTCGGATCAGGCGACGGGATTAGAGGGAGAGGTTCCTAAAGAGTGAGAATGCCTCTGTTGTCCTAAGCTGGGTACATCTTGGGTAGAGAGAGAAAGGGAAACAGACAACTGAAAAACTCTTGTGAATCTTATCTCCGTCATAACACTTGCATACTTTCAAAACCTTTAAAATATATTCTATCTCTCTCTCTCTCTCTCTCTCTCTCTCTCTCTCTCTCTCTCTCTCTCTCTCTCTCTCTCTCTCTCTCTCTCTCTCTCTCTCTCTCTGTATGTTTGTGTGTGTATTTGAATAAATTATCTGTTTCGTAAATATCTGATTAATCAGATTCAAATTTGGTGCCTGTAAACTACATAGAAATATTACATCTGAATTTTTGTTTAAATACCTGATATTAATTCCATCATCAGATGTATGTGTATTAATTAGTCATATATCAACACGTTTAATGCCTAAAGTCTCATATGAGACATATATTAAAAGCTATTTGATAAGTAATTAACACATACCATATTGTATTTAAGTTTTAACCTTATATCCTTTGTTAATGCTCATTTCTGAATGGATCTAAGAAGATGGTTGGATCATTTCACCTCTTTTTTTTTTTTGCAAATGGTTAAAGTGAAATCAATATCAATGGTATTTTATAGTTTTATAGATGAGAGAGAGAGAGAGAGAGAGAGAGAGAGAGAGAGAGAGAGAGAGAGAGAGAGAGAGAGAGAGAGAGAGAGAGAGAGAGAGAGAGAGAGAGAGAGAGAGTTGCATTTCACTGTAAAAACATATACATCATAAACCATCTCTTTTCAGTTAGCATGAAAAGCAAATCTATTTATTTTCCATTTAACTTTTGTATTGGAAATATTTGCTGATTGGGAATATTTGCTGAATAACTGAACTTAATTGGTAGATAGACGTTGACTGTTATTTTTCAGTATTACAGTAAAAGTTCCTATATATTTCGACAACTCATTTTTCATTTTACATTTTAGCAATAGTTCTGGTATCTAGAATATGAACTGTTTCCTAGTGAAATTAAAATATTTTTTTAAATATTGTAAAAAATACTTTATTTACCTTAGGTATTACTGCTATTACTCAATTTTTAATAGATCCCTATGTAGGAGTTGGTGATAGGTGATGATGTCTTGTAGATAAAGACAGACGATTGCAGGGATGGAGAAGTAAAATCCTTAGTCGTAGATTGCATTTATTCCATACAGCAAGGGGTTATGAACAGTGGTGCTCTGCAAGGCATACAGCTCGTGCCAAGAAAAGCAAGAAGACTCTCTATACGCATGCACGGAGTGCTGATAGTGCGACTCATGCGCATGCGTTTGTAACGGACAGAATTTATGAATTGTAAAGGGTGCATATATGAAAGATAATATATACAATAATCTACACATCCCCTCCCCTTTTGCGTTCAAATAGGTATTTTGAACGTAATAAGCAAGTTACATACAATGAACCAAGTAAATAATAGTGTGCAAAGCAAATAACATAAAATATATCAAATATAAAAATTATGCAGCCAGTTGCGTAAATGGCACAGGGGCCTTGTACACTATGTAGGCCTGTTTAATCTTGGAGACCTGCAGGAAATTGTGGAGGGAATTGAGGACTTTTCCATGTCAGAGCTAGGGACTACAGGGAGATCAGAATTGGGAACTTGATTAGGAATGGGTACTGGATACAAGAAGCGACGGTTCCGACGTAGCACTCCACCACTAGGAGGCGAATTTCGTACTGGCATGATGTCGTGCTACCAATGATAATCCCGATCTTGTCCCACATATGGTATGTTGGGTCCTGGAGACGGACATATTAGCCCACATTCAGTCTGGGCAGGGGACAGGTATGGACGTCGTAGTTGCGTTTCACTTGAGCCGCTCTGGCAGCAGTTCGTCGGTCACAATCATGGACCTTTTCTTGCCAACATTCATTGAATGACTGAGGATGGGCGGGCACACAGGGCCTGGGCAGGAGAGCGACCAGAGTGGTTAGGCCTGTTTTGTAACTCAAGAAGGCCACGATCAAAAGCCTCATAGTCAATATTTCCTGAAGGGGCCGTTTTGAGTATCAAGTGCTTGACAGCTTTGACGGCAGCCTCGGTATGTCCATTAGACTGCAGATAGTGTGGCGATGAAGTTATGTGATGTACACCCCAACACTCTGCGAAGTCGGCAAACTCTCTGCTGATAAATTGGGGTCCTCCATCGGTGCGTAGGCGCAGGGGAACACCTACCTCTCTGAAGTAGCAGCAAAAGTGCCATATGGTTGAGGAGGCAGTGGTGTCGCCCTTGTAAGGGACGACCACAGGCCAGCCGGAGAGGCGGTCGGCGACAACAAGGAAGGACTTCCCCGCTACCTGGAAGAAATCCGCTGATACCTACTTGAAGGGCCTCGATGGGTGGTCATCGTTGTGAAAAGGTTCCTGCTGTTGGCTTGGGCGTAGGACTTGGCAGGGCTCACAGGCGGCAATGGTGTTAGCAGTGTCAGAGTCCATCCCAGGCCAGAAGACAGGTTGTCGAGCTCAACGTTTAGTGGCTTCAACACCTCGGTGTCTGTCGGGGAGATTGGCGAGTGTGTGTCGACGTAGAGCGGCCGGAACTATTATTCTGGCACCGTAGAGCACGAGGGTACCGTCAGTAGAAAGGGCTTCACGCAGCTTCCAATATGGTATTAAAGAAGTATGCAGGTCGTACTGATCTGTGGGAAATCCGGACACAATGCCATCACGAAGCCGGACGTAGTCAGGGTCGGCCTGCACTGCTGTTGACATGTCCTGTAGAGTTCGGTTGGCGTTGACAATTGTGGCATCCTCTTCCTGGGAAGCTATTACAACGTTGATGACAGACCTGACGTGTGACGTTACTTCAGCACAGCCAATCATATCCTCAGACGTTGTGTAAGTGACAGATGCGTGCGAAAGTACATCTAGAATGCATAAAGACTTATCAGTACGCCACATTACAGTAAACTAGTATTGTGACATACGTTCCTTCATTTGCTGGAGCCGCGGGTTTTCGATCATGCCCAGTGTGTAGCTGTTGATAATGGGAACTAGTGGACGATGCTCTGTTCGCAGAGTGAAGGATAGCAGTCCTTTGAGGTACAAACGGCACTTTGTGAGAGCCAAAGATACAGCAAGCATCTCCAACTCGATTGTTGCATACCTCGTCTCGGCGTCTGCGAGAAAACGGTATCCACACTGGACTACTTGGAGAAGTCTGGAACCATGGTCCTGGAGGAGAGTGTAGCCTATTCCATAGAGACGAGATGCATCAGTCTGGAGAATGGCTGGCAAAGTTGGGTCAAAAGACGCTAGAAATGGAGGGCTTGAAAATGCTTGCTTCACACGTTTGAAGGCCTGGTCGTGGTCCGGTGTCCAAATAAAAGAGCGCTTAGAGCTCATGAGTGGGTTTAGGGGCTGTGCAGTCAGGGCGATATCTGGAGTGAACTCTGCCAGTTGGTTAACTAACCCCATGAAGGAACGTAAGTCCGTCAAGTTAGAAGGTGTGGGGAAGTCTTGCAGAACTGTAACTCGTCCTGGATCGGCAGCTATTCGTTCTTTGGAAAGGGTGAATCCGCAGAAATTTACTCTGGTCTCCGCCACTACGAACTTATCTCTGTTGAGAGTGATGCCATTTTTGCGACAGCAAGTAATTCTTGGATCCTGTGGTAATTTGACAGTAAGTCTTCGTCAAAGATGAGAATGTCATCGACAACCTTGACACATTTCGTCATACCCTGGAGAGCTAGGTCGTCGCGGTAACAGTAGGCGTCGCGGGTGGCAGCAAAGCCCATAGGTCCTCGGTAATGCTGGAAGCGTCCATAAGGAGTAATGAAAGTGGTGAAATAACGGTCCTCCTCCGCTAGCTCCATCTGCCAGTAACCGTGTAGAGCATTCGCAGTGGTGAAGAATTTGGCTGTGGGATCGACGGTATGGACAGCAGCTATGGGTGTGGGCGAAGGGTGGGCTAGTCTGGAGACTTAAATGTTCAACTTGGTGAGATCCACTGTAATGCGAACTCCCTTTGCCTTTGGGATGACAACTAGAGGGTGGCACCATTCCGATGGCTCGTCTCCAGAAGGCTTAAAGATACCCTGCTGGACCATAGAATCTAGTGCTATCTTGACAGGTTCGCGGAAAGCATAGGGGATCCGCTGAGGGGTGTGAATGGCGAATGGAACAGCATCCTCTTTAAGGTGGATTTTTATTGGAGGTCCTGCCATCGACCTCAGTGGAGCTGCTTTAAGGTCCTCCTTAGACACAAGCACATCAGGGAATGTTTTAAGGAAATATTCTTGGGCCTCAGCAGGGGTTAAGTTGGCATGGTGTACTGTAGCTCCTTACATCGGTTCACGTGGACGACCTGTAGATTGGGCCGTGGAAAGTCTGGCAGTATGATGGCCAACTCCTTGCACTGTGCATAGGACAGGAGTGGCATCTGGATACCTTCATGGACTTGGATCATGGCATGACAGGATCAGTTGGCCAAGGACAGAGTGGCCTTAAGGGTACCTAAAGCTGGTGTCATCTGTGATCCATCTGCTGTGAGTGTCACTGAGGTGGCAGAACGTTGTAGCTCGTTCCTGGTGATTTGAAGCAGTTCCAAGTGCTGTGGACCCATCACTGATACATCAGCTCCTGTGTCTGGCAGTATCATAATCTTGGATGTCTCACCATCGTAGGTGAGGTCGAGGGATATGGGTAGCGGTGAAGGGCAAGTTGTTGTGGAAAGGGCCTCAACCTTGCGACAATTTGAAGGCTTGCTGGAGGGGGGCGTGGCTTTGGGTGGACCGCCCTGCTTGGCGTTCATCTGCTGTCAGCAACATCTGTCATAGTGACCCACTTGGCCACAGTGTCTACACGTGGCCTTGTTGGCAGGACATTTTGAGGTCTTATTCCAGTGTCCTTTGCCGGCACAGTTTCCGCATATGCTGTCAGCAGCTGGACACTTTTCTGTAGAGCCGTGCTTCTTTGTGCAGGAAAGGCACGAAGTGTCCCTGTTAGAGTTTGGGTGAGAAGTGGCACCTTTGCTGCCATGTCCTTTGGTTTTTTTGTAAGTAGAGACGGCACACAATTTAGAAGGAGGGGCATGTGGTGGCTGTCCTTCTGGCCTCATAGGAGCGACATTCATTGACCATGGCGGCCAATGAAGCTGAAGTGTCCAGGGCAAAAAGTTTTTGTGTGAGCTCCTCGTCTCTGACTCTTATGATGATGATCATCTTTATCTGAGTTTCCTCACAAACTGCACACTGGCCAGGACGTTGATTTCCTGTGCTACGTGCTTCAGTCTGACGTAGAAATCGCTAAAGCTTTCCCCTTCCCTCTCTTTGCAGGAAAGCAGGTCACTGCGACGTAAAGCTTCATTTCGCAGGTTTTGGATGTGTTCCTGGAGAACATTTAAGACTTCCTCCAGGCTCCAATCTGTGTCTGGTGGCACGTTAGTGTGTGTTCCAGTATTCTTTGAGTCTCCAGGCTGAGGCACATACGAAGTTGTATTAGCTGCTTCCTGGTAGGTAAAGTCCATAGGTCCACCATCACACTGTAGTCATCCCAGCATCTACGCCATTCCCTAAACACTTGGTATGTGGCATCTGGACGTAAGGGCGGTGGGGTCTGGGCGATCGCTTTCTGTGGGAGTGGGTGCTGGGAACTTGAAGGCACTGAGGATTGAGTTGAAAGTTGTGCTGAGTAAGGTGGTATTGCTTGCTGGTGGCCAGGGTTGACCAAGAGTAGCTGCAACAGGGCGGTGAAACGCTAGGCTTCCTCCTCTCTTCTTAAGTTGTCCTCTTGGCTGCGTAGTTCTTCCTCGTGGCGACGTTGATCCTCCTCTCTCCGACGTGTAGCCAACTCAGCCTGTCAAGATTCCTCCAGGTACTTGATAAGGATCCTTAACTCCCCACCTGTAGCTGTTGAAGGTTGTATATTTAGGTGTGGTGAGAGTAAAGGCGGGGTTTCAATCGTTGAGGAGCCTGGTGGGGTTTGACGGTCTGTTGGTGAGCCTGGGTGTGAAGGCAACTGGCGGTCTTCATTATCCTGGTCATGTTGCATATCCCCAGACTCGTCTTGACATAAGGTAATCGACAATACCAAACCTTTTAAGCTATTACCCACAGTTTAAATGAAAATATGAAAAGATAAAATAGACTTTCTACAGTTTTTATTTTAAAATTACTGTAAATAAAGCGGCAAATGGTAGGCTAACAGGGTAGGAGCAAAGGAGGGCTCCTGGGTGGTGGGGAGGAGTGGCGGGTAGGCTGGGCAGGCTAGGGCAGCGGCCACTGGCAGTGCGTTTCCGGTGATGAAAGGTGGTGAACGTACCTCGATTTCCTGTGATGAGTAGGGGTAAAAGGGGTTCTTATATGGGCGTGAAGAAGGGCTCGACACACAAGAGAAATATTACCCACTAACATCAAATCACTAACACCACACTGCACTGGCACTGCATGAACGGTTCGAAAACAAAGCACAGACACTGTAAAATCCACATGTAGTCAACGGGAAATGGGCAATGGTGGCTTGATGCAGATGCTGGATTCCGGTGTTCTCTTAAAATGTTGAATGGGTTAGTCACTGCACCGTGGTGATAGGTGATGATGTCTTGTAGATGAAAACAGATGATTTCAGGGATGGAGAAGTAAAATCCTGAATCGTAGATTGCATTTATTCCATACAGCAAGAGGTTATGAACAGTGGTGCTCTGCAAGGCGTACAGCTCGTACCAAGAGACGCAAGAAGACTCTCTATGTGCATGCACAGTGTGCTGACAGCGCGACTCATGCGCATGCGTTTGTAACGGACAGAATTTATGGATTGTAAAGGGTGCATTTATGAAAGATAATATATACAATAATCTACAGGAGTCACTCAAAATGATATATTTGTCATCGGACTGACACCAGGAACATTCTCACTGTAAGCAATGGGCTAAGTTCTTATAAAAATGTCAACATTGATAATGAGAAATATATAGACTGGCATCTTATGTAAATTTTAACAGGTATTAGCTCCCAATTATTTTTTAGCTTTTATTTCTTATTTCTAATGATATGCTACTATTGTAACAATACTATTGTTGTAGTTGCTGCTAATTGAAGAATCCGCATTAGATACTTGCAATGCAATTAGGAATAAATCGATTTCTAATTATTCCAACAGTTCTATGGGAAGTACAAAATCTAATGATTCTGGCATAGGATCGTTTCTGAAATCTCCTTTCTTACCTAGTTTAAGATGACATGAATGTACATAAGAAAGTATTTAAAATATTTTTCAGTATTCCGTAACATGTCTGTGAACAACTTTTTCTGAATCTATATATAAAAGAATATTCTTTGGAAACATTCTATGGAGATTTAGTGTAAAGGAATTTTGAATCAGGATGTTAAAACTTTCTTTGAATTCTAGAGATGTATGCACCTTCAAAATGTTTATATGAATAGTATTTCTATCAGCATATTTTTATGCTTTATTTTTATAATCCCACAATACTTGTTTTAAAGTTAAGATGAACAATAGTCATACATACACACACACACACACACACACACACACACACACACACACACATATATATATATATATATATATATATATATATATATATATATATATATATATATATATATATATATATATATATATAATCATCATCATCATCCACCATTGCTAGTATACTGTAGGACAAAGGCCTCAGATACGTCCTTTCACTCCCCTCTGTTTAAGGTCTTTCTATGCCATCCAGCTCTCTCTCTCTCTCTCTCTCTCTCTCTCTCTCTCTCTCTCTCTCTCTCTCTCTCTCTCTCTTTCTCTCTTTATATATATATATATATATATATATATATATATATATATATATATATATATATATATATATATATATATATATATATATATATATATATATATATATATATATATATATATATATATATATATATATATATATATATATATATATATATATATATATAATATATATATATATATATATATATATATATATATATATATATATATATAATTGTATATATGTATATATATATTGTATATCTATTTATACTCGTATATAATTAGACATTTTATGAATTTATATGTAACAGGTTAAAATTCTATGGTTTCTCATCTATAAAACCTCAGTACGCACTTCCGGGGTTGGGTACCAGTGTCACCTGTAAAAATAGTAAAGCGCATGGGACGTTTTCTAATTTCTTCGTGATTGTCATATGTCACTTAACTTTCTGGCACTAGCGGATGATACATAATTTTTCACTTTAGGACTTTTTCTTTTTTTCATGTTTAGTCCAGAAGAATTTTTCTTTTTGTTAGATCTATTTTTTTGTATTCATATTTTTTATCTTGTATAAGATCCCTTTATTGTAGATCTATTTTGCTTCAAAACCACTTTACCTTGAGTTGATTCTTTAATAATTTCCTATTTACGATGACAGACAAGTATTTTTATTAACAAAATAGGTTTTTCTAGTTTTTTAATTTTTTTTTTTCTGCTGAGCTAGTGTTTGCGAAATTTCTTTTTATATCCCAGTAGGATTCACGATGTAAGTGCCTAACATCATTAAGCGGTAACATTGAAGTTGAGCATTCTCTCTCTCTCCTCTCTCTCTCTCTCTCTCTCTCTCTCTCTCTCTCTCTCTCTCTCTCTCTCTCTCTCTCTCTCTCTCACATAGAAGGAATGGGCCTAGTTAATAGGTAAGTAGTTGTTGGAGTATATAAAAAAGAAGAGACCAGGGGAGAGGAAATATGTTTGGAAAGGGGATTGGTTTTATGAAGTACTTGGTTTTCAAAGATACAAATTGAGTATTCGTACAGAGCAGATGAAAGGGCAAGTGTATGGAGGGTGAAGCCGTATCTGATCCTTATTTAGTTGAAGTGAAAGTTAAACATAGCTTGATGTTCAAGCAGGAAGGGAAAGGATAGATATGTGTATAGATCGATAAATACAAACTTATACACAAACACATACACACAAACTCACAACGATATATAGATATGTATATGTAGATGTAGATATATGAATTCACTGTACATAGGTATTATATAAGATATATATGTACATCTTGCGTAATAAAGAACACCACGTCAAGGGTTTATTAAGTAGGATATTTTCTTGATTTGATAAATTTTCAATTGTCATAAAATTAATGTTCAACCTGTCTTTGACGTCATTAGAATATTTCATGTGTAATAAGACTTTCAACAGGTATTTATAATCCGTAGGCTATGACTCGTGTAAACTTTATTTCTTTACAGATGTACCAATAGCTTTGTGACATATTCCCCGTTAGGAAACACACTGGCCCCGTTGATTTAGAGGGTTCCTCGGTTGATTTCATTGTCACAAAGTTTAATTTCAAAGGCAATCCTTGGGAAGCTGATACAAATTGAACGCTTGCGATTGCACGCACACACACACAAAGACGCAAACTTTATCCATCCCCAATCATGATAACAATCCAATCAATTTTCTTCATTCAAGGATTAAACTCCTGTTTTGAAGATTATGCTGAGAATTGGATCGAATAAAGACTGATCTCTTTGGAGTATCTCAGGTCTGTATGTGTGTGTATATGTGTGTGTATGTCTGAGAGAGAGAGAGAGAGAGAGAGAGAGAGAGAGAGAGAGAGAGAGAGAGAGAGAGAGAGAGAGAGAATATCTCTGCATTTAGGCATGTATATATAGATATTATTAATTTATTAATTTTTAATAGTTTAGGAAATAGATCAGAGGCATGAAACGAGGTCTAAACTACTCTCTGATATGACCCAGTTTTACTCTCTATAAACGACATTAAGGAAATTTCTGAAAATTTAAACCAAATTCTTACTAGTGTTAGCGAATGAATGACAGTTAAACATCTAAAATTGAATTAAAATGAAACTGAGTTTATGGTGATTGGACAGAAAAATGGCTTAAGAAACTTGGGTGACATCCAAATAAAAATTAATAGCAACTCTGTCCCGAGATCTAGTATAGTTCGTGACCCAGTGATATCTCTTGACTGTATCTTGTTCCTCAATGTTTATATTAATAATGTATTAAAAACCGCAGGATATCATCTTAAATACATTGCTTCAATAAATAAGTATTAGGATGAATATTCTTTAAAGAAATATTTGATAGACTGTATTATTACTATAATTGACTACTGCAACTCTGTCTGTTCCAATCTACCCGAAGTGCAACTAAAGAAATTACATAACACAATGAACATAAGTGGTAGACTGTGTCCTACTCCGAGAAAGGATTACTTCATAATTACTCTGGCTGCTTATTGAAACTAGAAGAGTTCAAGTTATCAGAACTGTAGGCCCTAAATATCAAAGAGAATATCTACACATCGTGCACCCAAGTCCTGTAGACACTAGAAAAGTTACAGATGGTTTCAAATTATTAAAGCCAAGATGCATGTCTATTGTAGGTACCAGAGCTTTCAAATATGAGCTCTAAAACTAGATAGCAATCTGTCACTGGACATCCGAAAGACTTAAACTATAAAGATTCTCATGAAGAAACCGAAGACTTGTTTTCTATGTGGTTCGATAATGTGGATTTGACTATAAACACGCAATTTACCTGCGTGTTACGCCAATACTTAAGCATGTAAACGATTGTAGTATGCAGGGATCCGCTGTGTGATGGGACCAGGAAAGTGGCCCTTATAGTAAAGTAAGTAAGATTACATACACTTAAAGGTTTAAAAGTCGCTCATGAATGGCAGAGGCAAGGGACAGTGACATTGCCTTAGCAAGCAGGACAATGCCCTAGAGACTGACCATATATTATATGATCAGCGCCCAAGCATCCTCTCCACCCAAGCTAGGACCAGGGAGGGCCAGGCAGTGGCTGCTGATGACTCGGCAGATAGACCAATAGGCTCCCCCCAAACCCCCCCAACCTTAGCTCACAAGGATGGTAAGGTTGCAGACACTAATGGCACTAACGGGTCTGAGAGGGACTCGAACCCCCGACTGGCAAACACCAGGCAGAGACGTTACCTATCAGGCTGAATTAAATGACTGCTAATGAGTTTTTAGGATTTTTATTTCATTTTTTTATGACTAGTCTCTCGAAGATTCATGAATGATATGTCCATGGTTGATTTCTTTGACGAAAATACTTCCGAGACGCAATTGCTTTATGCTGAAAATTATTTTTTTTTATTCAACTTGCATCAGTAAAGGAGGAAAATCTCTCCCGATTCATTTCTGCAAATGCACATTAAATCATTTCCCCCATCTGGTAAAATTGTTTTTGAGATAATTCAAACTGAAATGAGAAATATTTCTCTGGTGATGGGGATTATGACACTGCCAAGCTATATATAACTTGAATCCAAACAGAGTTGAGCAATTTACAGAAATACTCGTATAGTGGCCATCTAGGTAAAGTGAGTGGAAAGCGAATTTCAGATCCATGTTCTGTATAGGTGTAATGCTGGAGTTCTTTTTAAGAAAATACCCTTTTCCATTGATATGGAATGTCTTCGTAAACAAACAAGAAACCAGTTCATAAACAGAAATAACTTATTGATAAATAAATAAATATATATATATATATATATATATATATATATATATATATATATATATATATATATATATATATATATATATATATATATATATATATATATATATTCAAATAAGCCATATATATTTTTGATATATTAATGTCTGGATTCTCTTAACGACCTCGGGATCAGAGCCCCAGGTTAAATCACACAAAGAAAAGAGCTTATGACCGGCCGGGAATCGAACCCGGGTCCGGCAAGCTTGTATAGATAGTGACTACCACTCGGCCACGAAGAAAGATAAAAGTCAATGACAATTCTTCTGTACTTATACCTGTCGAATTCAGGTGTTTTGTACTTAGAATTGAAATCAACCCATCTTCACCATCGTAGCTAATTGGTATTTGTTACTTGTCATTCGATTAATGATAAATTTTGCACATTTAGACGTGTTTTTCATATTCAAATAAGCCATATATATTTTTGATATATTAATTTGTGGATTCTCTTAACGACCTCGGGATCAGAGTCCCAGGCGAAATCACAAAGACAAGAGCTTGTGACCGGCTGGGAATCGAACCCTGGTCCGGCAAGCTTGTATAGACAGTGACTACCACTCGGTCACGAAGAAAGATAAAAGTCAATGACAATTTTTCTGTACTTATACCTGTCGAATTCATGTGTTTTGTACTTAGAATTGAAATCAACCCATCTTCACCATCGTAGCTAATTGGTAGTTTGTTACTTGGCGTTCGATTCTTGATAAATTTTGCATATTTAGACGTTTTTTTTTCTTTTTTAACAAAGTGTTGTAGTAATTTGCCAGAGCTTTGTGAAAATGTTACTGAAGTTAATTCATTCGACCTCACAAGAGCACTATTGCATTTCCACTAGCGTCGTTAGAATTTACACCTATTTTCCGAGATTGGGGATAATAATAGTTTCAAAAATAATGCTAATAATAATTATAATGACAATGATTTTGTAGCTGTTTAGGAACATTGACCGTAATGGCAATGAGTCTCCCTCTTTAACCAATGAACTAAAGTCCAAAAATAAACTTTTGGCATAAAGTTACATTAAGCAATCAGTATTGAACGTAGCACGAAAAACAACTCTTCCCCCAGTTTTATAAGAACGTAGACAGTCATGTCAATTGAAGTCCGTGGTATAAGTGAATGTCCCTTCTGGCTGGATAATTGGATTAACGTTACTTCCGCTTACGCTCTCCAGGGCTTCATTTCATAATTAGTTTAGCACCAGATTTTTTTTTTTTTTATCATATATTCTAGCACAGGCTTGGTGTTTTTGGAATTTTAAAGAGAATTCCGAATTTTCCTTTCTTTCTCCTGACAAATGAATTTGATAGAAACTATGAGTTTAAAATCATTAAGTTTCCGTTACACTGTAAGACTATTGTTTATTTTTTAGTGGAATAAGGCAAATGTTCTGATTTAGCTCTAGGTAAAAATTAAATTGGTTTCCAATTGATACACGTTACATATCAGAATTTTTTACCACCATCTTTTGAATTAAAACGGCAAATTTCGTCGGTATCTAAGTTATACAAACGATCTGTTTGTTCCAGAAATTTAAGTAAAACAAGAAAATTGGTTTCATGAAATTATTTATCGTAAATGACCTGGAACAATATCTCGATGTATCAATCAATACTGGCCTTTTTTTTTTTTTCTTTTTTCTAAGCGTTACAGATGAATACATACAGCTTCCTTCTAATGGGTGCACTTCAATTAATCTGAAAGGAAATGTTATCAAATAATCATAGTATTTTTATTCAATTGATGAGAGAGAGAGAGAGAGAGAGAGAGAGAGAGAGAGAGAGAGAGAGAGAGAGAGAGAGAGAGAGAGAGAGAGAGAGAGAGAGAGAGAGTTTTTTACCACTTTAATGATATATGAGATTTCACTTTCTAATAAACTTATTTATCTGATGTCTCATTTTTTTTTAGAACGACAAGCGAGATATTTATGAGGAAAAGATAAACTGACTATGGCTAAACCTTGGGGAAGTATTGAATCGAAAGGAAAAACCAAAAAAGAAATAAAATCGATTTCCCCATCAATAGATTCGCCCAACTTTCGTTTCTGAGCACTCTGATGAAGCTCTGATCGTAAGATTACTATGAAGGTAAACATGATCCCAGCAATTCAAACAGATTTTTCCAGAATCGTGAATAAAAGAATAAACACACCACAATCTCTTCGCATGTTCACATTCTAGTCTTTCTTTTTCCCGCAACATTCACTACACATACGTATTCTGTATTATCAAATTGGTGTGATAAAAGGCAACGAGACGCCCGCCCCCCCCACCCCCCAAAAAAAATCACTATGGAAATAAACCTTAGTAAGAAATAGATAACACATTTACAATAGTATAATTGAAATTAAAAAATTGGCCAGTAAGTCAACAAAGCAAAAAAAAAAAAAAAAAATATATTATTTCGTGATATTAGGGGGTTATAGTAACACCACCAAGCATAAAGTAAAGAAAAGTGCCATTGACAGATGGGGATTGTACAAAGGGACGGTTTGATTCGTACAGTGAAACGTAATTCGGAAGAACTAGCAAATCATGTGCAGAAAGGGCCGAATGGCATTAACAAAACATCAAATTACTAAAATAAATATCAATCTAATCTAGGCACTGCTTGAGTAAGAATCATTGAACCAACTGATAGAAAATTAACTTCATTTTTATTGAAATTTCAAAGGTGATTGAAGAGAATGTCCTCGTCAAATTTTATGAAACTACGATAGAAGAAAAATTATCCATAACGTAGAACACATCGTTACATCGAATATCTTACATGGAGATATGAAAGAAGCATATATAACGGTTATAATCATATATATATATATATATATATATATATATATATATATATATATATATATATATATATATATATATATATATATATATATATATATATATATATATATATATATATATATATATATATATATATATATATATATATATATATATATGCAGAAGAACCACATGGAAAATGAAATTACGAAATATACGATCAAGTCCTAACTAGTTTCGTTATACTTTTTCAGAGGACTGATCAGTCCTCTGAAGTATCAAGAAACTAGTAAGGACTTAATCATACATTTCGTATTTTTTTTTCCCTGTGGTTCCTCTGCATCTGAGCATCACGTTTCCTGTGATTTTTACGCATATATATATATATATATATATATATATATATATATATATATATATATATATATATATATATATATATATATATATATATATATATATATATATATATATATATATATATATATATATATATATTTTTGGGCTCAAGCCATGGCGTCCTGATGGAAGGTTCCTTTTTGGTAGCTTCCTTGGGTATAAGACTACTAAGATATTCCCAGAGAATTTAACCACAGGTTATCACAGAATTCTAACTTCTGGAGCGAGTATCTCAAAGGTTTCCCTTTAAGACATCGTAATACAACAGGGGACGCGCATGTCTGAACGCGCCACATAGCTATCTTCACCCCGAACAGAGTTAATGCTTCGGTGTGTAAGGACTGAGAATAGCTGGGAGTCGTTCCACAGCTAATCTCACTCGTGGCTACTACTGATACTCGAGACGTAAACAAACGGACGCCATTGCTCTGATGACGTCACGCCCGTCTTCATCCTTTGTTTAGTAGCTGCCCTATTTAGACGGATTTTCCCTGTGTTATCTTTATCGCTTTGCATCTTCGCTATGTCGTTACCTTCAGCCTCGCCTTCTTCTGGAAAGTTGAGTACAAGGTTCCAGTATTGTTTAATTAAGCTCTGGCCGTAAAGTAAATATTACTTTTCGAAATAATTGATGTTTTGTGGCAGAGCTGTGCCTCTACCGGACCCGCCATTTTATGGCGTCGTTGTTGTTATGCATGTCTTATTTAGTTAGCCACAACAACGTTTCCGGCATTATATACTAATCGAATACATTAGTTTATTTAGTCTTCATAGCTAGGAACTTTTATATCGTGTTTAGACGCTTTTTATCGGTCATCGATTGACCTCATACCAGTCGGCTACTATAGCCCCCAGGCCAGGAGCCTACATACAAGTGTTCATGCATGATTTATTAGTGATCCTAGACTAAGTTATGAAGATAGTGGCATTATTATTTTACAATACTTTTGACAGTGATGCAAATGTTTTCGCCTTCAGGGACCATATAGGGGATAGGCTAGTCAGTGACTCTTTCTAGCCTAACCTAATATTAGGACCCCTATATGCTTCCTTCATCCCCTGCCTTGGCATTCCCTCTTTTTAGCCTTGATCCCTTTTCTGAGTAAAGGGATTATTTGTCTAATAGAGTATATATCGCCTCTCTGTCCTCCCTAAAGGAATGAACCCCCTTTAGGGCTGCGTCCGAGAGTGAGGTTAGGCTAGCCTACCTCTATGGCTAGGAAAGTCTATGACTTTCCTGCGATAGCGATATGTCTTCTTCCTTGCCTAGTTCAGGACTTTTAGCCCTGTTCTAGGTTGGGTTAGGAAGGTTTCTCTGTTCCATGCTGAAACTGTACTCTTGCACCGTTTTAGCCGATCAGCCTGATCTTAGGTTAGGGAGTGTCCTCCCTTTCCTTAGTGGCCGCTCTGGTACAGAAACCCTTCCTGGGAAGACTTCTCTCTTCTCCCTCCCCACCTATCTCTTGTATAGCCTAGCCTATGCTTAGGTTAGTTTATACTCATCTGTCCCCTGTCCTACAACTCCTCCTTAGGGTGGAAGAGTAGGGCTACCCGAGCTTCCTTGTGCAGTCCACTCTGGTACATATACCTTCATAGTGTCCTATAAGGTTAGTTACTAGTATAGTTCTGCATATGGGAGTCTCCCCCCCCCCCTCTTGGGTGTTCCCTAGCCCTCCCTTGGGCTACCTTGCTCCCGGTCCCTAGTGACCCCTGCTCATGGATGTTAGAGCCTGCCTCTATCATGGGTACACCCCCTCAGGGAGGGGGAGGGATGTCTGGAACCCTGATGGTACTTCCTGCATCCTTTCCCCCCTCCCCCCTGTCTCTCTATCTATCCGGGTGCCGGTCTCTTGCCACCTCTACTGTCGGCAATACCTGCCTCCTACTTGGTGACTTCCCTACCCTTGCCGCCAGCCCCCCGTGTACCGAGGGACTGCCGGCTGCCGCCAGCTACTACCGGCGGCTCTCCTACTCCTATCTAGTCGTCCGCTTGCCGGTCGATCACCGGAGTGCCGGCATATACTGCCGGCAACCCGATACTGCCTTTACCATCCTTATCCCAGTCACCAACCTGGCATCCTCCGACTGCCGGAGCCGCCGCTCCCTGCCGGCGTGCCGCCGTTGCGCCGGCGGCCACCATCCTGGTATTTAACTGACTTTTGAAAATTGTCTGTCCTAATACCAGAATCTATGCTGGAGCGAGCTCCGGCATGCCGGCGGCTTGCCGGATGCCCCGGAGGCGTCAAGAATACTTGCACCCCCTTACTGTAGCTATCATAAGACTATGATAGCCCTATATCGCAAACAGATAAGCTGCTTCTGCTATTAAGATCAGTACCTAGTACTGCTCTATTAGTGATCATGCTGTCTCTTTGCATTCTTCTAATTCCAGCATGCTATGTGCATCTTAGCACGGCTGGTTGCCAGAAGCAGTTACCCTTTAAATGAGGCCCTCTGGCTCTTAACTGGGAACCGAATGAATTCGATCCCAATCTTGTCCTTGATTTTCCATGGAATTCCAAAATACTTGGAATTCTAGGAAACTATATCCAATGATCTCGGTCATTTGGATTATCCAGGGACCAAGCTTATGGTAACCAGCCGGGCGAGATGCATGGAGCATGTTCTCCTTTACTGTTTTCATTCTCTATGCATCACACCTTCTTTAAATTAAAATTAATGATTAATATTAACTTAGTTTAAGAGCCATTCTTATGACTCCCCCATACTCATTTTCTCTTTCTTCCACAGGAGGAGCAGATGAAGTGTGACTTCGCCTTCTGCGCTGTGAAACGCCCGCAGTTTTACGGGCATACGGCTTGCAGGACTCACGCCCCTTGTGCAGACAAGAAAGGGGATTTGAAGTTTTGGAATCCACTGGATTGTACGGTCTGCCAGGCCCACCTAGTTGAGGCCTTCCATAACCCTCCTTCAGCGGAGGTTAGAGACATTTCTCGTGAAAAGCTGCGCAAGTGGGTGCGTGGCTTTCAGAAAAATGCTACTGGACCGTACCTGGCCACCGAAGAACTGAGGTCCCTATTGTTCCCTAAGGCCTCCCCTGACTCAGTGGTACCAAAAGATGTGATCCCCACTGTCCAAATTACGGTGGAACCTGATGTGGTCATGGCTCAGTCCATGCACGAGTGTCGTTTAGATTCCGAGGATGATGAACAGATCTCAGACGTCTCGGAAGACACGGAGAAGACGCTTATGGCTCAAGGAGCCGAAGAGGACGAACACAAGGTGGAGTACACCGAGTCGGAGCTAGGAGCTGCTCCCTCGTCCATCCCTCCTCCTACTCCTACACCGACGGAAATGTCCATTCCGTCTACCTCCTCGACTCCGGATCCTTCTTCTTCTACCCAAGAACTGATCCGGCTGATTAGAGCCGTCATGGACGACAGGCTGAAGGAGAACCAGGAGTCCATCAGGTCGATGATTGGATCCAGAGAGCCGAAGAAGATTTCGGTCAAGGATCTCCCCGCTTGCTCTCATGCCAACCCGTGGAGGTATGCAGAGCATATGGTTATTGCGACCGGCAGGATCTTTGTCAGTGATAAGATTGGCACGGTCCCTTTGGAAGATGTGGAGTTCTTCCCAAGCTTTGAGGCCTACCCGGACTGTTACGTCCGGCTTCGTTCCGAACCTGCCTCGAAGGAAGAGACCGAACCTAAAGAAGAGATAGTGTTCGATCTCACAAAGGCCCAGGCTATGCTAGCCTCCGCATTTAAGAGTAGAGGCTTTACCTGCTCTAAGCTTCCGGCTTTGAGCAAGAAGCATCCTACGTACGTTGCACCTGACACTGCGGTTCTTCCTTTCTTGGAAAAGGCCTTAGCTGCATGCCTTAAAGCAGCGGAAGAAGGGAAACCCTGCCCTGCACTGGAGGAGTGCAGACCCTTCTCCATCGTGACCCCCCCTGACGCTCGACACTGGAAAGATGTTCAGCATACTTTCGTCGTGGGAAGGCTCGATCCTGACGTCGCCGGACGTCAGTTTAATGAAGACCTCCCTAAGCTCAACGATCACCTCCTTCGCCGGGAACAAGACACGAAGGAGAGGCTTGCGGCATCTCTTTCTCATCAAGTCCAACTGGAAGTGATGGCCTGTGACACTAGAGTACCAGATCACTACATGGTACTCTCCAAATCCCACTTACTGACAGTAATGAAGGACTTGTACCACTTCATAAAGGCTCGAAGAGCCTGTCGTGAATTCGTGTTTGCCGGTGCCACCGTGAAACACGAACCCCGGAGGCTGATTTCCTCCAACATCTGGGGAAAGCACCTGTTTCCTTCTGACCTTGTCAAGGAAATAACTGACAGAGCCGCCACGGAGAATAGGAACCTTCTCCACAAGTGGGGCATGTCCAGGAAAAGGAAACCCTCTCAGGACGATGGACCTCAGCCTAAGAGGAAACCTCAGAAGCCAAAACCCCAGCAACGTCAGCAACGACGTCAGTTTCCGGGACCCGCTACCTCCCAAGTGGTTGCCCAACCACAACAGACCTTTCAATTGGTCCCCCAACCGGTGTTGTCACAGTCACCGGTCTTCACCCCTGCCTTTGAGCAACCATCCACTACCTTTCATGCCAAAGGTAGAGGCTCGTTCAGGGGTGCAAGCAGAGACGCATCTCGCCGTCCCTCCAGAGGTAGAGGAGGAAAGGGAGCTAGCGGCCGAGGCAACAAGTCCTCGGGACACCAGAAGCAATGAAGTGCTTCCGGTGGGAGGAAGACTCCGCCAATTCCAGGATCGTTGGACCTTCGATCCCTGGACACACAGCATCATCAAGAACGGTCTAGGCTGGAGTTGGACGCAACCACCCCCAATCTTCCAGCAGTTCTTCCAGCAATCGACCCCCCTTCTGGAAGAATATGTTCTAGACCTCTTGAACAAGAAGGTGATAAGGAAGGTAAAGTCCACCAGGTTCCAAGGGAGACTGTTTTGTGTTCCCAAGAAGGACTCAGACAAACTCAGAGTCATTCTGGACTTATCCCCCCTCAACAAGTTCATAGAGAACAACAAATTCAAGATGCTGACGCTTCAACAAATAAGGACCCTTCTGCCTCAAGGTTCCTACACGGTCTCTATAGACCTGGCGGATGCCTATTGGCACATTCCAATGAACCATCACGCTTCCTCCTACCTAGGATTTTGACTCCAAAGGAAAAGCTACGCCTTCCGGGCCATGCCATTCGGCCTCAATGTGGCCCCTCGGATCTTCACAAAACTGGTGGATGCCATAGTACAACAGCTCCGCCTAAGAAACGTCCAGGTGATGGCCTACCTCGACGATTGGCTAGTCTGGGCTCCATCGCCCGAAGAGTGTGCAAAGTCTTGCAACGAAGTTACCCAGTACTTAGAACACCTGGGATTCAAGATCAACGAGAAGAAATCTCGCCTCTCTCCAGCTCAGAAGTTTCAGTGGTTGGGAATCCACTGGAATCTTCAGTCACACCGCTTTTCCATCCCCCAGAAGAAAAGGAAGGAAATAGCAGGGTCTGTCAAGCGACTACTGAAATCCAAACGCATTTCAAGACGACAGCAGGAACGAGTTCTAGGCTCTCTACAATTCGCCTCAGTGACAAACCCAGTGCTTCGTGCACAGCTAAAGGATGCCGCGGGAGTCTGGAGACGCTCGGCATCCATCGCTCGAAGAGACCTCAAGAGACGGCTTCCAAACAGACTACGACGCCTCCTAAAGCCGTGGTCGGAAGCAAAGGCCCTGAAAAGGTCCATTCCTCTCCAACACCCTCCTCCATCACTCAACATCCACACGGATGCCTCACTGGAAGGTTGGGGAGGTCACTCCCACCTGAAACAGGCTCAAGGTACCTGGTCTCCACTATTCAAGACGTTCCACATAAACATCTTGGAGGCCATGGCGGTCCTTCTAACTCTGAAGAAGTTATCCCCGCCGCCCTTGATCCACATCCGTCTAACCCTAGACAACTCGGTGGTAGTTCGTTGTCTCAATCGCCAAGGCTCAAGATCGCCCCAGATAAATCAGGTGCTTCTCCCAATCTTCCGTCTGGCGGAGAAGAAGAAGTGGCACCTGTCTGCAGTTCACCTACAAGGATTCCGCAATGTGACAGCGGATGCTCTATCTCGGACAAACCCGATAGAGTCGGAATGGTCTCTAGACGCAAGATCGTTCTCCTTCATCTCTCACCAAGTCCCAGAACTTCAGATAGATCTCTTTGCAACGAGCGACAACAATCAACTTCCTCTGTACGTAGCCCCGTACGAGGACCCCAAAGCAGAAGCGGTGGACGCCATGTCACTGGACTGGAACAGGTGGTCCAAGATATACCTGTTCCCTCCCACCAACCTTCTGTTGAAAGTCCTCTCCAAACTGAGAACCTTCAAAGGGACAGCGGCCCTAGTGGCTCCCAAGTGGCCCCGGAGCAATTGGTACCCCCCTGGTCCTGGAGCTGCAGCCCAAGCTGATCCCTCTCCCGGGCCCAGTTCTCTCTCAACAAGTACAGAAGTCGACTGTCTTCGCTTCATCATCGAAAATCAAGGACCTTCATCTCATGATTTTCTCTCCCTTGCCGCAAAGAAGAGGTTTGGGATCTCGAAGAAAAGTCTAGACTTCCTAGAGGAATACAAGACCGAATCCACGAGACGGCAATATGAATCATCCTGGAGGAAATGGGTCTCCTTTGTCAAGGCAAAAAATCCTAAAGAAATCACCATTGATTTCTGTATGTCCTTCTTCATTCACCTTCATGGACAAGGATTAGCAGCCAATACGATTTCAACCTGCAAATCGGCCTTGGCTAGACCAATTCTATATGCTTTCCAAATTGATCTGTCCAACGACATCTTTAACAAATTACCAAAAGCATGTGCTCGCCTACGTCCAGCACCCCCTCCGAAACCGATCTCCTGGTCACTAGACAAGGTACTCCATTTCGCCTCCAACTTGGACAATGATTCATGCCCCCTCAAGGATCTGACTCAGAAAGTTATATTTTTATTTGCTCTCGCTTCGGGAGCTCGAGTCAGCGAAATAGTGGCATTATCAAGAGAAGAAGGACACATCCTGTTTACCGATTCAGGAGAAGTGACCCTCTCCCCTGATCCGACGTTTCTCGCTAAAAACGAATTACCCACCAAAAGATGGGGCCCTTGGAGAATATGCCCCCTGAAGGAGGATGTCTCTCTATGTCCAGTAGAGAGTCTCAAGGTCTATCTTCGCAGAACTTCGAACTTTGGTGGAGGCCAACTCTTCAAAGGAGAAACATCGGGCAGCGACCTGTCACTGAAACAATTAAGAGCGAAAATCACCTACTTCATTCGCAGAGCGGATCCGAACAGTACACCCGCTGGTCATGATCCTAGAAAAGTGGCATCTTCTCTGAACTTCTTTCAGAGCATGGACTTTGAAAGCCTTAAAAACTTTACGGGCTGGAAGTCCTCGCGAGTTTTCTTTAAACATTATGCGAAACAAGTGCACGAAGTCAAACATTTTGTGGTAGCCGCAGGTAGTGTTATGAAACCTGCACCTAACTCTGCGTAGAACAGTGAGTTACTTGGGACTCTAACTCTTCGGGTGCCTATGTTGACCCTCGAGCGATTCATAGTGATGTCTAAAAACACTTAGTGCTTTTATAACTGTTCTTATCCCAGGTGAAATGTCATAGTGTCACACAAGTGCCGCATGCCTTGAGCATGATGTGTTATTTAAAGACTTGCGTTCCTCGAGAACGAGTACCTACTAATCCTGAAATTCCTTTTCAGATTCAAGAGCAAGCCTTTATTTCTATGTACATTATTATTACTGTAAATGAACTTTACTTTTGCTGTAAATTATTTAATTTCTGCATTGTGAAATAAAATTTCTATTTTATTACTTATGCGTCTCTTTCAGCTCCTAGTTACTATGAAATACATACTGTCATAGTTTTATTTATTCCTCCTTTCTTATGGTTATGAAGAATTTAAGATGTCTAATCCTAAATTATATTCACCCTGTCTCAGTAAGGT
>NC_090730.1:40745045-40765045 GCF_036898095.1 Palaemon carinicauda
TATATATATATATATATATATATATATATATATATATATAGAAATCACCCCAAAAATATAACACATCTTCCACAAAAAAAAATAAGACATGAAATATTGCTTGTAAAAATGTACATAACACAATATAAATAATTCCACTAATTTTCTCTTAAGACCTCTGCAACCAAAACACATAATACCCAAAGTGAGAAAAAAAATCATAACATCAGGTCTACATAAACTCATCAATAACCTCCCTCTGGTTGCGGGCAATACAGGCTTCTTGGGCGGGACAGGTAAGAATATATATTCCTTCACCCCTCGGTTTTACTAATCCGGGTTTACGGCACAATTTTGCAACACAACTCACTATCACCATTTCACCATTTATTTAACTCACCACAACACTTCCACTTGCAACTTTCAACTGGTGGACACTAGCCGATTTCCCAAGAAAATCATTCATCTTCCCGCCCTTCTCTTATAACATTAAGTTTAAGATATTCAACTCTACACACTCTCTAACACTGCCTATCGTTAAGGCTGAACTTTAATCCCGCAGCCACTTGCCATTCGGGAAGTGCCCCGGCCCCAGCAACCAGGAATTATATAAATACATGAATAATACAGCATCTGCCCGATGGATCTCACTTGACCTATTTAACCTCTGACTGTTTTTAGGTTCACTCAACAATGTTATACGTATTTCCACACTCAGCAAAAATTACAACATTTTACATATAAATTTAGCATCAACATAACATATTGTTATCATCATGTTTATTTAAAACACGTCGAAAGAAGAAATGAGTTTTGTTCAAGCAACAAAAACAGCAGAAGGAAAAAAAAAAATCTACTCATCAACTCGAGGGATGTTACGTATGCAGGGGTAAGGAGGAACACTTTTGAAAACTACCTCTTCAGGTACCACATGTATATGTGTCTGATGATGTTCAGACACTGCGCCATTAACAATGCTTTGTATCAAAACTGTGTTAGACTTAACCATCTTTACTCGGTACGGACCCAAATATGCTGGCTCTAGTTTGTGTTTCCTAGGTTGTAATCGTTTCAGATACACACAAATGCCCACAAATACTTTTACCGGTGCGGTTTTGAACCAAACATCATACTTTGAGCTGTGATTTTCATTAGCTCTTTTCAAAAACCTTTCAGTGGTGTTCATTACTTTCCTCAATAGATTTAATAAATATACACGATATTTCTCAGTTGAATAATTTGGCAATTGTTGCTAATTATTGAGTACCGTATATGGTAACACAGGACTCTGTCCATACACTAAAAAGAAAGGCGTGTCCCTGTGCGACGCATTATATGCAATGTTCAAAGCTAGCTCAGCTGTAGGAAGCATGGCGTGCCCATGAAGGGGCTTATAAGCCACTAAATACCGTGAAATCCGCACTACTTCCCTATTATGCGATTCTACTAAGCCATTTGCTGAAGGCCTATATGCGGTCACTGAAAATTGTTCAATTTTCATCAAGTCTGGGACTGATTTCACCACCTTATTTATAAACTCAAGACCATTATCACTTATCAAAATTTTTGGGCAACGAGACCTAGTTATGAAAGAGCACAGCACCTGGGCTAATGAATTTGCAGATTTATCTTACATAGAGTAAGTATGAGTGTACCGAATAAATGCATCCAAAAATACACATATATACTTATGTTATGATAACCCAGTAGGAAATTGTCCTACTACATCCATATACACTCTTTAGAATTTAATGGGAACCCACGGCCACTTTCTGGCTCCTAGTACAGTGTTTTTATGTTCTTTGAAACACTTACAAGCATGACAGCTTTTTATTTAACTCTCTATAGATTTTTTCATTCCTAATCAAAAGAATGGATTCACGTGCTGTCCTTAATGTTCTATCAATCTCTAAATGTCCTGCATACGGACTTGCATGTACAATGTGGATGGCTCGTTTCATAAAAGAGGGAGGAAGATCTACCGGTGCACAAAATTCCCTTCCCCTCTTCTCGTAAGTACAATATAAGACATCATTTTCAATAAAAAATTTCTCACAAGGCACATTCAGAAATGACGGATAACTCTCCGATTCCCCTTTAATCACTGCTCGCACTCTTTCCATCCATTCATCTTTTTTCTTTCCCTCTGGGACTTCTTTTATGTCCCAATCTCCCAAGTAAATCAAACGTTCATCCTCAGGGCATTCATTCAGGACACCCCTGGTCATGTCCTCGGTCATCCACATATATTCCTGTTCGCCATTCGTATCTCTCTCTCTCTCCCTCTCTCTCTCTCTTACTCTCTCCCGTCTACTGTATATGCAGCATGAGAACTTTCATACCGTTCTCTATTTCCTCTATTGTGATTAGGGTCTTCACTATTTTGGTTACATTCTTCGTTCCTCTTTTGTGCCCTAGTTGTTATTCCTATTACTGCACCTCTAGAGAGAGCATCAACTACCTAGTTAGCTTTACCTTCTATGGGGTGAAAACCCTTTATATCAAATTTTAACACTCTCTCAATCCATTTCGCTTAATGAAAGATCAAATAATTTTTATAATACAAATCACGTAAGGGGCGATGATCACTTTGCAACTCAATCGACTGCCTTAATAAAGAGAACTGATGCCTCTCTAAAACCCAAAGAATAGCCAAAGCCTCGCAATCGAATGTACTATAATTCTTTTCTGCCCCTCTTAATGCCTTGGAAGGAAAACAAATGGGTCTCTCTCTGCCTTTATCATCTCGTTGAGAAACTACGCCACCAATAGCTATGCTACTCGCATCTGTTGTCACTAAAAACAGGCAATTAAATCTAGGATATGCGAGTAATTGATTGCTAGTTAAGGCAGCTTTCAAATTGTTATAGGCCCTTTCTTCTTTGCCTCCCCAATTTATTACTTGTTGTTTCTTGAAAGCATCTAAGGGTCTCGCTATCTCCCCAAAACCTCTTATGAATTTACGGTAATACCCAGCGAGCCCAAGGAGCCCAGCTACCTCCTTAGAGTTACGCTGCCTGAGGAAATCTGTAATAGCCGCTACTTTACTGGGGCAGGGTTGGATATCTTCATGTGACCAAAAAACTCGACCTCTTTACAGAATAATTTGCACTTTGACAAATTTATTTTCATACAATTATGTCGCAATGCTTCCAAAACTTTACGAATATTATTATTATATACTTCGGCAGTTTCCCCGGTAATTATGATATCATCTAAATAAACAAGAACATTATGGCTAATTAAGGGCGACAAAACCGCCATCATTACCCTAGAAAAATGACATGGAGCATTTTTAACACCGAAAGGAATAAAATTAAATTTAAATAATTGATCGTTAGCTATAAATGGCGTTTTTAACCAGTTAAACTTACCCGCTGGTTATATAATAATAGCTTTATGCCTCTGTGCGGCAGAAATTCAAAACTCAAAACTCGCAGCAATCGCATATATATGCCAGGTATACACTAGCGCCACCACAGAGCTAGGTCGAACTATCCCTCCTAGTTTAAGGAGGGATAGTTTAAGCCCTTGACCAAATAGTAAATTCTCCCTCTACGGGCATGTATACTTTTTGTTTTATACCAAAGAGTCAAAAATGCCAATTTTTAGTGCTAGATTAGTGCAGTGAATTTTATTCAATACAGGGGAGGGTGCTTATGTTCGGACCTGTCGTTATCCTAGCCTTAGACCTCTTTTAAGCTCCCGGACCCATGGGAGAAGTAAAGTCGAGTGGTGAAGGGAAGCGAGAGGCGTAGCCTGGCACTTACCGTTGTGTAAGACCCGAGCAGAAGTCCCCTCGAGCGTTTTCTGTTGACGATCCCCAGAACGCTCGCCCTCGCCATAGGTAAGGCGAGGTAAAAGTGTTTTCTAACTTTAAACGATATCGCGCATCGGGGTCGAAGCTGAAAACAAAATTGAAATTATTCTTGACAGGTAATGACCATTAAATGTTCTTACCTCTTAAAAAGAGCTTAATTTCATGGTGCGTGCCAAGCAGCTGAGCATGATGGCGCTCGCCAAAAGGCCTAGCATGGTGCCTTACTCCAAGCTGAACGTGGCGCTTCGCGCCAAGCTGAACGTGACCCTTCGCGCTATGCTGAGCATGTAGCCTCGCGTCAAGCTTAACGTGATGCCTCGCGCCAAGCTGAGCGTAACAACAACAGAACGTTGGTCATCTAGCTTTCACTAAACGCGATCGGCATAGCTCCGAGCGTCTGAATCGCGAGCGTTCTTAATTGCAAGCGTTATTATTTTGAAAGTCACGTGGCGCCAAGCGTCAAGAACTTTCATGACATCAAGTAGAACTTGTTGCCTACATGACCATGAGCGTCTAGCATTGGAACTTTGTTACGCCAGGCGCTATATTAAGAATAAATATTAACTAGAAAGATATTATGTTTTCAGACCAAGGCCTGCTTGAACTATATCTTGGTTGGGAGAGCTAGAATTAAACCTCTAAAGCATTGAGGTCAGAATTCAGAACCTTAAGGAGTTGACTCCTAGGAAACAAGACATCTCTACCTAGGTTAGAGACTTGTAGGAGGAAGGGAGTGACTTTCAGAAACCCAAGAGAGTTTTCTGAAGAGTTTCCATTTCATTATTGTACCTGCTGCTCCTCGTTCCGCCTTTAGAGTTTTTCGCTAAGGAAGACGCCAAAGGAGTCTTTGTTTATTATCTTATTATTATTACTAGCCAACCTACAACCCTAGTTGGAAAAGCAATATGTTATAAGCCTAAGGGCTCCAATAGGGAAAGAAGGCTCAGTAAGGAGATAACTTAACAATAAATCATTCTGAGAAAAGTAACAAAGTCAAAAGACAGTGCTGATAGGGCAGTGCTTTAGCACGTCCTCATTGCAGCAAAAAGAACCTAACAACAGATATTGGTGCAGCAGGACATTCAGGTGCAACAGCAGGAAGTGCATTAGAGCTTTTGTAAGAGAAGGCAGTGCCTCCCTTTTTGCTCTATATGGCCTGTCAGGATGTCAGAAGTTGGCAAAGCTTTAGTTCAGACTGATAAGGATCTTTTTCCTGAGTCTGGTGTTACTGTAGAGGCACCGCCGCTTCCGCCAGACTGTTTTCCATCTGCTGAAATGCGGAGCGTGATGTAAGCGATGAAGAAGGCGAGTTTGCGATCAAAGTTTTCTACACTGGTGTCACCTAATGTTGATCCTAGTTGGACTATGCTGCTGGCATTTAGCCAACGGCTCTCATCTGTTATGCAGTCTTATCAGCCTGCTGTTAGCAAAGTGATGGTTCGTCATGATTCTTTTCAGGACGTGTTGTCGCACAGGCAGCCTACCAGCAAGCTAATTTTGAACAGTGTAATAAGGCTTCTATATCCCATTGAGTGTCTTCTCTTGATCCCAGACATCAAACGGCCAAGCATGTCATAGAGTGTTTACCTTCCAAGCATGGCGACGATCGCTAGGCAACTAAGCGCGACATTGGGCGTCAAACTGAACGTGACATCGGGTGTCAAGCTGAACATGACGTCGAGCAACAAGCTCGTGACGTTGAACATCAAACAAACCGTGATGTCCAACGTCAGTCACATACTGTTCAAGCTACGTCCAGAGGACAAAACCTCTCTATGGAGACTGATAAGACTTTGCTGGCTGCAGTAAAAAAGGTCCACTGGATGATCTCTTTAGATCTCCAGGATGCTTACTTCTACTTCCTCATCCATCCGAACTTCAAGCTACTAGAAGGTTCGTGAATGGGAGGAAGTTGTCCAGTTTTGAGTTCTTTGTTTCGGGCTAAGCACCCCCCCCTCAAATAGAGGGTGCGTCCTTGACGACATATCGGTGTGTCCTATCCTTAGACCTCTGGAAGGAAGTATTCCAGTTTCGGACCTTAGGCTTCGGACTCACCACCGCCCCTCTAGTCTTCACAAAGATCATGATGAATGGGGCAAGCCTGATCCACTCAAGAGGCATCAGAGCCTCCTTGTACTTGGACAATTGGCTACTAAGAGCCCCCTCACTCAATCGCTGTCTGGATGATTTGCGTCAGACAATGAATCTGTCAGAGGAGCTAGGACTTCTGGTGAATTCAGAGAAGTCTCAATTGATCCCTTCCTAGAAGATCCTTTATTTGGGGATGGAGATTCACAGTCTGACTTTTCAGGTTTTCCATCACCTGCAAGAATACAGCTAGCTCTTCTAAGGCTTTGTGCCTTTCTAAAGGAGTTTTGTTTCAGTGAGGGATTGGATGAGTCTCCTGGGAACCCTCTCTTCACTAGAACAATTTGTATATCTGGGGAAATTAAATTTACGACCCCTTCAGTTCCATATCAATTGCCATTGGAGCAAAGAGGACAGCCTCGACAATGAGAGCATTCCTCTTACGGAGCAAATAAAAGAGAGCCTTCGTTGGTGGAACAACATAAACAGGCTCCAGGAAGGTCTCTCTTTATAACAAAAGAGCCCAGACCTTGCGTTGTTTTCCGACGCCTCGGACTCAGGGTTGGGAGCAACACTAGGAAAGTCAGAGATTTCGGGTCTGTGGACAAAACAACAGCAAAGTCTCCACATCAATCAAAAGGAGCTGTTAGCAGTCCTGTTGGCTCTCAAGTGGTTCGAGAAGCTAGTACTGAACAAAGTAATATAAAACAATGCAGACAATACTACAGCTTTGGACTACATAGCGAAACAAGGGGGAACGCATTCAAGGCCTCTTTACGAGATAGCAAAAATTCTTCTCGTTTTGGGCATATCAAAGAAAGATATCCCTGTTGACAAGATTCATTCAAGGGAAAAAGAATGTGATGGCAGACAGCCTCAGCAGGAGGAATCAAGTTCTCCCCACAGAGTGGACACTGCATCTAGATGTATGCAAGAAACTTTGGCGGATTTGGGGTCTCCCTCTCATAGATCTATTTACAAATTCAAAAACCAGAAGACTAGGGAATTATTGCATCCCAGTTCTAGATCTTGAAGCGTCACACATAGATGCATTCCTGATGGACTGGTCACACCTAGATGTGTATGCTTTCCCTCCATTCAAAGTGCTGTACAAAGTACAACAAAAGTTTGTGTCTCACGAGGGAACCAGATTGACGTTAATAGGTCCCTTCTGGCCGTCAAGAGGTTGGTTCAAAGAGGTACTGGAATGGATGATGGATTTTCCAAGAAGCTTGCCATTGAGAATAGATCTTCTCAAACAACCCCATTTGGCAAGAAAGCATCTAAACCTCCAAGCTCTACGTCTGACTGCCTTCGGACTATCAAAAAACTCGCAAGATCTAGAGGATTTTCGAAGGAAGCAGTCAAGGCTATTGCTAGAGCAAGAAGAACTTCTACTATCAGGGTGTACCAATCCAAGTGGAAAGTTTTTAGAGTATGGTGTAAAGATAACTCAGTTTTCTTCACCCAATACCTCTATAGCTCAAATTGCCGAATTCTTTTTAGAGCTTAGAAGAAGGCCCAATTTCTCCTCCTCAACCATTAAAGGGTACAGGGGTATGTTAGCAGCGGTTTTCAGGCATAGACATTTAGACCTCACGAATAAAAAGGACCTTCAGGATCTCCTTAGATCATTTGAAACCTCTAAAAACGTCAACAGGATTCAACAGCCTGGAATTTAGACGTGGTTTTAAAATTTCTTATGAGTGACAATCGAACCTTTGAACTCTGCTTCTTTTAAAGATCTGACTTTAGAGACTTTATTTTTAGTAAGCTTAGCAACAGCTAAAAGGGTCAGTGAAGTTCATGCTTTTAGCAAAAACATTAGCTTTAGAAACGACAAAGCTATATGCTCCCTGCAGCTTGAATTTCTAGCCAAGAACGAACGTCCTTATCACCCATGCCCAAAATCTTTCGAAATTGCTAACCTCTCTGATTTGGTGGGCGAGGAGCTAGAGAAGGTTTTTTGTCCTGTTAGAGAACTATTTAGACAGGACTAAAGGTTTAAGAGGCAATTCTAAAGCTCTTTGGTGTGCAGTCAAAAAGCCTGCTTTTCCAATGTTAGAGCTGTGACAACTTCGATAGCTTTTAAACAAAATTGTTCTCTGCAAAGTATGATGAATACAACGTTTTGGAGAAGTAATCTGTATTGGCATTACTTTATTTAAAAACGTGTCCAGACTCTTTATGAGGACTGCTACACTTTTGGTCCATTTATAGCAGCGAATACAGTAGTAGGTGAAGGGTCTACCACTACACTCCCTTAATCCCTAGTACCCTTTTCCCCTCTTGGAACTTGTATATATTTTTATGATTGGAGGAAAATGTTAGACAATCTTCCGCAATCTTTGACTTAGTCAGGTAGTCATTTGTTCCTTGAGAGCGCCCGGAACAAGAGTATTAGTTGAGGTCCTGTCAACATAGAAGTTATTCACCGTTTGACAGCTCCTAGAGTTCTTCAGCCTCCTGGGTGGATCGCTGGTGCTCAAAGGACATCAGACTTATTAATGCAGAGAAGCATTGAAGTCAGCTTCCTTAATAGGTAGGAACCCTTAAGCTAGTTTTGTTTTAAAATCTTAAGTGAAATTCCATTAATGTTGCTGTCTCTGACCTGCCACCAAGGGTGTCAATTAGCTATTATTATATAACCAGCAGGTAAGTTTAAATGTTTAAAAATTATATTTTCATAATAAAATAAATTTTTGAACATACTTACCCGCTGGTTATATAACTTAAAATCCCCCCCTCCTCCCCACTAGAGACCTATGGGCATGGAAAATCTGATGCTAGGAGGGATAGTTCGACCTAGCTCCGTGGTGGCGCTAGTGTATAACTGGCATATCTATGCGATTGCTACGAGATTTGAGTTTTGAATTTCTGCCGGACAGAAGCATAAAGCTATTATTATATAACCAGCGGCTAAGTATGTTCAAAAATTTATTTTATTATGAAAATATCATTTTACATTTACTGTCTTCCCGAATGGGTATTTGATAATATCCAGATTTTAAATCAACAGTTGTAAAATATTTGCTATTCCTTATTTTCACAAGTAATTCTTCGATTGAGGGCAATGGAAATGCATTATCCTTAGTGACTGTATTCAATTTCCTATAATCAACACACAATCTTACAGAGCCATCTTTTTTTCCTAACAGCTACAATTGGAGAAGCCCAGGGGGATTCACTCTCCTCGATTATCCCTTGTTCCCTTAATTTGTTGATTTCCCTTTCTATCTCTACCTGCAAATGATTGGGTACCTCATAAGGCCTTGACCTGTTCAGCTCCACCTGCCCAGTTTCATTGTTAAAGGGAAATCGATCGATCCTCTTGAGTGGCTCATCTCAAATTGCAATTACATCGGAATAATTATTGTAAATGTCACTAACTACAGGCTGATATTCTGAGGGACATAATTTTCGCGCTTGCATAATCAAATTCTGAGTGGGTTCGTCTGTGTGGGCTTGAGTTGTGGCTCCAAACATCCCATTATAAGCAATTACACATAACTCTAATTCACACACAGAATCACTTCCTAAAACAGCTCTTTTATTTGTCAAATTAACTATCGTTATATCAGCTCTGTTTTCTATAATTTCTGTCAAGCCTTCTAATATCACACGTGCCCAATTGTCATTGGGTTTAACAACTACGTTGGTTCCTTCCGCAAGAGGGCGACTTGGGGTCACAGATATGCTCATAGGGGTTTGGTGGGACAACACTTCTGCTCTCTCAAGTACAGCTGTTTCCCTACTTAAATGTCTCTAAGAGCTAACACACGCACTTACTACCTCATGACTTTCTATCGGCAAAATGTACTCTCCTGCTTTTACTGTTATTGTATCTTTTCCCACCAAAATGCAAATTTGATTATTAGATATAAAGTCTATTCCTAGGATACCCTCGATTCCTGGAATTCCTAAGGTGGGCAAGACAAAAAAATCATGTGTAAACTTCACAGACCCCACTTTAAACTGAACAATTGATGTATGGTATATGTGTAGTTTGTTTCCTCTTGGCATGTCAAGAACAATGGATGCCGCTGGCTGTAGTGGATTTGAGGAGAATTTTTTTCAATCAATGAAACTTTGGCTCCGATGTCAATCAGGGCTCGGATGGATTTATCCTGCAAGTGGATCCTAAGTGCTAACATTCCCAGATGGCCATTACAATATATGAGGCACGGGCCGACGTTAATAATCGAAAAAAATAGGTATTTCGAGATGATTTTTCACGTTGCCCACCATTATTAGGCATAGCTGTTTAATAAATTAGATAATGGTTGTTCACTAATTCTTTTCATCGTGTTTCCTTTGATTTCTCGACCTTTTTTTTCCATGAAATGTATTATTCCTACCCATGCAACATATTCTATTTTCTACCAAGTCAGCTGAAATCTTTGATGAGGGAAAACTTGCCAAAGCTTCAGGGTCTGGTTTAAAATTGTTTTTATTTTATTCGTTGATGGCTTCTTATTGTTATTTCGATTTTTTTTAAATGATTAATTAGTAGTTTTTATACATTTAATTTCTTTCATTTAGCCCATTATCTTTATTCTTACAAAATTCATTTTTTCTACTATGTTACGCTAATTTCAGTGATGATGAGCTCTCTCTCTCTCTCTCTCTCTCTCTCTCTCTCTCTCTCTCTCTCTCTCTCTCTCTCTCTCTCTCTCTCTCTCTCTCTCTCTCTCCTTACCAAAAACATGTGAATTCAAATATTAATATAGAAAACCATTGCGATAAATGAATTTAGCAATGTAATATATTGTTGATATTTCAAGATGAAAGAAACTGTGATTCGGTTAAAGTATTTGGGATTTAATATTATTTTTTTAGATAATAGAAGAATAACACTTTATATTATCCCTCTTTTTGAATGAGAATATGTTTGACACTAGTGAACTCTCCTACGTCTTTACTCTATCTTAGATTTTTTTTAGATACTGGCGAAAGATCACACTCTATCTTTTTCCATTGTCAGTATTTTAGAGACGCTAATATCTCTCTCTCTCTCTCTCTCTCTCTCTCTCTCTCTCTCTCTCTCTCTCTCTCTCTCTCTCTCTCTCTCTCTCTCTCTCTAATGAATAATCTTAACAAACCCTAATGAAAAACATCCGAGTGAAATATTCCTTGAGGTCGGAGCAAGTGAACTTTTGAAATGACAGAAGCCAGACTGAAAGGCGGTTGTTTTCTAGTGTTCGCGTCCAGGTTCTATGGGTCGTTTTGTATCTAAGTTATGATCGTTCTCAGTTTTCGTATATTCGGAAAAGTGTTTGATCGCTGAAATATTCTGGAAAATTGCGGTCCCGAAAAGGTCTTGTTTACACGCTCCTCTGTATCCGTTCAGTTTCTTAGGAGTCTTCGATATCACCTATTTTGATGAGAAATGATTACTGAAGTTTTCCCGTGTACTTACTGCTCTTGTTTATCTCTCTTATGCAATAAAAAGCAAGTGTCTGGGTATATATATATATATATATATATATATATATATATATATATATATATATATATATATATATATATATATATATATATATATATATATATATATATATATGTGTGTGTGTGTGTGTGTGTGTGTGTTTGTCTGTGTGAGTATATATATATATATATATATATATATATATATATATATATATATATATATATATATATATATATATATATATATATAATCAGCCACACTCAGCTCTCACTATTTCTCGGGTAGTGGAAGAGTAGCCATACCCTGGCGAGAGGGGCTGTATGTGTTTGTTTGAGCATATCTATCTAATTATTGAGCTGTTATTTCGACTAGTTTCTTATAGTTGACAATAAAAAGAAAAAAAATCAATGTTTTTGGTCAGTTTTGCTCATTGTTTCAAAATACGGTTATACAATGGTACTATATATATATATATATATATATATATATATATATATATATATATATATATATATATATATATATATATATATATATATATATATATATATATATATATATATATATATATATTTTGTTAATGCCATCTCTCCAAAAAAAAATCAGTTTATCAAGCCAGCTCTTTTATGCATAAATAGAAATAATTCTAATGAAAGAATTTGTCAACATCTGGTTTCGTAATCATTATAAACTAAATGACAAGGTATATTTAATCCCTAGATTTATCTCTTCACTCAGATATGACTAAAACATACTATACAAGATCAATTTACAGATCATCAAATTACATACTTACAAAACAAGAAATAGTAACGGTGCTGTTGTAACTTAATTAAAGATTGAAGTTTGCTCTATGATTTTTTGTTTTTTTACCATCAATGAATCATAATTTGTCTTAATTTCTTTGATTAGTTTCACAATAATTCATAGGGAAGATCATGACTTCATCTATTTCCACGGACTATAAATTTAGTAAAATGTTAATTTCTTGTAAATTTATTGATTTTTAAAACAGCTACAATACTAATGAAAAGTTTGTATTTCCATAATGTGGAACACAATTTGAGATGAGATGAGCTCTCGTTTCTTAAATGCCACGTGTTTACCTTACAACAATAATACTATATCATGATATATATATAATATATATATATATATATATATATATATATATATATATAATATATATATATATATATATATATATATATATATATATATATATATATATATATATATATATATATATATATATATTGTTCCATCTATTTCGAAAGCCCGCTAGCGAAAGAAGAAATAAAAAAAAAATAAAAAAAATTAAATAACGTTGACTTTGTAAGAAATATTGTTTGATGGTGGTGCGCTGGCACCGAACATTCTTAAGTCGACCTTTCTGGAAAAGGAGAGCCAGAAGTTAAGGTTGTTGCCAAATGTATGGAGTCCAGCTAATTCATGTCTTTTTCATTTCGTTTTTGTCGACTTCTGACTTCTGACTTTTGTGGAGGTTCTGTGGTATTCATAGCTAAAGGATTATATGGAAGCGCATTTGAAATTTCTTTTGCAATATAATCGGGGAAGAATGTAAATAACATAGTGTTCGGTTAATTGAAAAGGTTGCACTATATCTAATACCATTCACATGAATAAGTTTACGCTACTAGTGCCCACGTAAGTAATAGATAATTCAGCTTTAAAGAAACCAATGCGTTGAAAAAAAGAAGACCGAATCATGAGAATTTATAAAAGCGAATTAGGAAATCGGTGTTCCATGATACGTACTTTAACTTTACCTAGTGTTCCCCAGTACCTTTGTTTTTATTACTATTGCCTTGCAATCTCATGCTGCAGCTTAGTTTAATTCATCTCGGGAATGGTAAGCATATTATATATATATATATATATATATATATATATATATATATATATATATATATATATATATATATATATATATATATATATATATATATATATATATATATATATATATATATATATATATATATGCGCTTATAAGTCACTAAATAGCGTGTGACAATATATTCAGCCAAGGCCACAGGAAAAATAAAAGAAGGCGTACCGAGCGCTTTCGTGTTATTTCAACACATTATCGCGTTACAATGCTAAAAACACAGAGAACATCTAAGAAAGTAAACAATAAAAAACTGAAAAAAATGCAAACAAGTATTCAAAGTCCGGTTGAAACTAGTACAGCAAATACAGAGCAGTTCAACAGGTGATTAAAACGAAACAATCTTACAAATCTCGTTAATAACAAATGGGTCCAGTTTGTATACATACCCTGGCTTACATTCATTAAGTCACTGTGATATTTGATAAAAGCAGATTCAATTATATTTCTACGAGTTATATTATTACAATATAAAACAATTTTTGCCCCTTCCCAATGAATCATTTGATTAAAATTATTAATATGTAAAAACAAAGCATTCGAGATTTGTCCCGTTCTCACACTATATTTATGTTGTTTAATTCTGGTGTTCAGTCCCTTCCCAGATTGTCCGAGATAAAAACACTTGCAGTTCATGCAAGGAACCCCGTAAATGCAGACCTGAGAAACTTTGGGAGTATTCCTTATTAGTATGCTTTTCAGTGTATTTGAAAATTTAAAAACAACATTGATATTAAAATTCTTGCAAAAACTCGGAACCCTCCGTAAGAGATCATTATATGGTAAAACGAGCACATTATGATTATTAAAAGCCATTCTCGAAGTTGCAGAATAAAAAGTTCTTTTTGCCTTTTTTAAAGCATATCCAATAAAATATTTAGGGTATCTCAATTTTTCTGATATGTTGAAGATATTCTCAAACTCTTCCTGAAGAAATTCCAGGCTGCAAATACGTAAGGCTCTTAAAAACATAGAAGAAAAAGTAGCCTTCTTAACTTGATTACTATGGTTGGAATAATAGTGAATATATGAATTTACGTTAGTAGGTTTTCTATACACTGAATATATGAAGCCATTTAGAGAACGGTGAACATTTACATCCAAAAATGAAAGATAACCATCACGTTCTTCTTCACAAGTGAAATTAATGGAAGGTACCAAATTGTTCAGTTCAAAGAGAAATGCATTTACATTTTCGGTTAGAGGCCCTATGCAAAAAATATCATCAACATACCTAAACCACAGAACACCATAAGGCAAAATATTAGGTAAAAATCTTGTTTCAAAAACTCCATATATAAATTACTTAAAACAGGTGAAAGAGGATTTCCCATTGCCATACCAAACTTTTGTGTATAGAATTTGTCATCAAAAGTAAAAACTGAATCATAAATACAGAGTTTAACCAGTTCTAAAACATTATGAGTGGACAAGGGTAAATCATAATTGTCTAAAAATTCAGCTAAATATTCGAGCAAGTCATCTATAGGTACTTTTGTAAACAGAGAAACATCAAAACTAATCATTTTAAACTTAAAATTAATAGTTGCGCTATTTAGTTTTTCTATCAGATCAACATTATGTTTGATATTGGAATTCGAAATGCTTCCTACCAAAGGTAAAAGAAACTTAACCAGCCATTTTGAAAGCTTGTAAGTACATGACCTAACAGAACTGATAATAATTGGTCTAATAGGGTTACCAGGTTTATGTGTTTTAACAAGACCATACAAATAAGGTAAAGTTGGAGATATTGTTACAAATTGTTTAATCAAATCTCTATTATTTTTTAAGATACTTTTGACCTTCTTATTAAAATGAGAAAGCACATATACTAAATAAACAAGATTACAAAGATAAACTGTACTTACTGCTGAGTGATGTTAATACCTATGATCTACTGACATCAAATCCATCTGAACATGTGATTTCTCATTTTAATAATATAACTCGTAGAAATATAATTGAATCTGCTTTTATCAAATATCACAGTGACTTAATGAATGTAAGCCAGGGTATATACAAACTGGACCTATTTGTTATTAACGAGATTTGTAAGATTGTTTCTGTTGAACTGCTCTGTAATTGCTGTACTAGTTTCAACCGGACTTTGAATACTTGTTTTCAATTTTTAAGTTTTTTATTGTTTACTTTCTTAGATGTTCTCTGTGTTTTTAGCATTGTAACGCGAAAATGTGTTGAAATAACACGAAAGCGCTCGGTACGCCTTCTTTTATTTTTCCGGTGACATTGGCTGAATATATATATATATATATATATATATATATATATATATATATATATATATATATATATATATATATATATATATATATATATATATATATATATATATATATATATATATATGTATGTGTATGGATATATATTTATAGATATGTGTATTTATAGGTATATAAAGAGTGTACGTTATATATATATATATATATATATATATATATATATATATATATATATATATATATATATATATATATATATATATATATATATATATATATATATATATATATATATATATATATATATATATAACTAGAACTTCAGCCGGGCAAACCCAACCCTCCGACTATTGTGCCCTACCACAGTAGTAACCTCCCCAGTACACAGCTTAAGATAATGGTCCTAAGATGGGATCAGTCTGCCTCCATGCGAATTCAAGGTGAATGCGTTACCACTCTACTAGCCAGGCGTAGACACAACTTAAAGCAAAGATCGAAATAAGAGAGAAACTTTATGTTATACGAAATAAAACTGAGTTCAAGACATTAACATTTTTTTTTTTTTTTTTGTGGGAAATTTGATCAAGATGTGAATAATTAGATTTAAAGAAAAACGTATTGAAGTTCGAGAATTTTTAATGGTGAGTTATGGAAAATGACAGGGTGTTGAACGAATGCTAATATGAAAATTGCGTTATGTAACACATGTATTAGATATTGCAAGTTCCAAATCAGGTAAAAGAAAAAGAAATAACCGTATACTTGTGCAATTATTAAATAGAGAATAGATTCTAATTATTAATCATTCTCAACTATAAACTTTCCTTTTAACGCCTTAGTTTAACTCTCTCTCTCTCTCTCTCTCTCTCTCTCTCTCTCTCTCTCTCTCTCTCTCTCTCAATATACCGTAGTGAAGATATCTGTTTACAGCTTAAACTACCAAGGGATTTTCTTTTCTGGACGAACATATTAAGGCACTTGAATATATTGTCAGCCAAAGTTTTAGCTCTCCTATGTATAATGATTTTGTTCCATCCATATACCAAAGCACATCCCCCAATTTTGGGGGGTACCCGACACCAACAATAAAACAAAACAAAAAGGGGACCTCTACTCTCTACGTTCCTTCAGCCTAACCAGGGACTCAACCGAGTTCAGCTGGTACTGCAGGGGTGCCACAGCCCAACCTCCCACATTATCCACCACAGATGAAGCTTCATAATGCTGAATCCCCTACTGCTGCTATCTCCACGGTCATCTAAGGCACCGGAGGAAGCAGCAGGGCCGACTGGATCTGCGTCACAATCGCTCGCCATTCATTCCTATTTCTAGCACGATCTCTTGCCTCTCTCACATATATCCTCCTATCACCCAGAGCTTTCTTCACACCATCCATCCACCCAAACCTTGGCCTTCCTCTTGTACTTCTCCCATCAACTCCTGCATTTATCACCTTCTTTAGCAGACAACCATTTTTCATTCTCTCAACATGGCCAAACCACCTCAACACATCCATATCCACTCTAGCCGCTAACTCATTTCTTACACCCGTTCTCTCCCTCACCACTTCGTTCCTAACCCTATCTACTCGAGATACACCAGCCATACTCCTTAGACACTTCATCTCAAACATATTCAATTTCTGTCTCTCCATCACTTTCATTCCCCACAACTTCGATACATACATCACAGTTGATACAATCACTTTCTCATATAGAACTCTCTTTACATTCATGCCCTACCCTCTATTTTTTACTACTCCCTTAACTGCACCCAACACTTTGCAACCTTCATTCACTCTCTGACGTACATCTGCTTCCACTCCACCATTTGCTGCTACAACAGACCCCAAGTACTTAAACTCATCCACCTCCTCAATTAACTCTCCATTCAACTTGACATTCAACCTTGCACCACCTTCCCTTCTCGTACATCTCATAACCTTACTCTTACCCACATTAACTCTTAACTTCCTTCTCTCACACACCCTTCCAAATTCTGTTACTAGTCGGTCAAGCTTCTCTTCTGTGTCTGCAACCAGTACAGTATCATCCGCAAACAACAACTGATTTACCTCCCATTCATGGTCATTCTCGCCTACCAGTTTTAATCCTCGTCCAAGCACTCGAGCATTCACCTCTCTCACCACTCCATCAACATACAAGGTCAACAACCACGGCGACATCACACATCCCTGTCTCAGCCCCACTCTCACCGGAAACCAATCACTCACTTCATTTCCTATCCTGACAAATGCTTTACTACCTTTGTAAAAACTTTTCACTGCTTGCAACAACCTTCCACAAACTCCATATAACCTCATCACATTCCACATTGCTTCCCTATTAACTCTATCATATGCTTTCTCCAAATCCATAAACGCAACACACACCTCCTTACCTTTTGCTAAATATTTCTCGCATATCTGCCTAACTGTAAAAATCTGATTCATACAACCCCTACCTCTTCAAAAACCACCCTGTACTTCCAAGATTGCATTCTCTGTTTTATCCTTAATCCTATTAATCAATACTCTACCATACACTTTTCCAACTACACTCAACAAACTAATACCTCTTGAATTACGACACTCATGCACATCTCCCTTACCCTTATATAGTGGAACAATACACGCACAAACCCATTCTACTGGTACCATTGACAACACAAAACACATATTAAACAATCTCACCAACCATTCAAGTACAGTCACACCCCCTTCCTTCAACATCTCAGCTTTCACACCATCCAAACCAGACGCTTTTCCTACTCTTTTTTCATCTAGTGCTCTCCTCACTTCCTCTATTGTAATCTCTCTCTCATTCTCATCTCCCATCACTGGCACCTCAACACCTGGAACAGCAATTATATCTACCTCCCTATTATCCTCAACATTAAGCAAACTTTCAAAATATTCCGCCCACCTTTTCCTTGCCTCCTCTCCTTTTAACAACCTTCCATTTCCATCTTTCACTGTCTCTTCAATTCTTGCGTCAGCCATCCTTACTCTCTTCACTTCTTTCCAAAACTTCTTCTTATTCTCTTCATATGACTAACCCAATCCCTGACCCCACCTCAGGTCAGCTGCCCTCTTTGCCTCACGTACCTTGCGCTTTACTTCCACATTTTTCTCTCTATATTTTTCATACTTCTCTATAATATTAATCTGCAGCCATTCTTCAAAAGCCTTCTTTATCTTTTCCACTTTTACCTTCACTCCTTCATTCCACCATTCACTGCCCTTCCTCATGCTGCGTCCAATAATCTTCTTGCCACATACATCACTTGCATTCCCAACAAAATTTTCTTTTACTAACTTCCACTCCTCTTCTAAATTATCAGTTTCTCTTACTCTCACCTCGTCATATGCCATTTTCAACCTTTCCTGATATTTACTTTTTACCCCGGTTTTATTAGCTCTTCAACCCTCACTAGCTCCCTTTTACATCCACATACTCTATTCCCCCGCTCTTTTGCTACAACTAATTTTCCTTCTACTAAAAAATTATCAGACATACCGTTAGCCATACCCCTAAACATGTGCACGTCTTTCAATCTTCCAAACATTCTTTTAGTTATCAACATATAATCCATTAATGCCCTTTCTACTACTCTTCCATTTGGCACTCTTACCCATGTATACTTATTTTTATCTTTCTTTTTAAAGAAGCTGGCACTTATTACCATCTCTTGTTCAACACACATATCTGCCAGTCTCTCACCACTCTCATTTTCACCTGGTACGCCATACTTCCCAGTGACACCTTCTACCTCTCCAGCGCCCACTCTAGCATTTAAGTCGCCCATGACAACTACATAATTCCTTCTACCCAGTCCTTCTACACACCTAGTTAATTCATTCCAGAACTCATTCCGCTCTTCTTCACTTTTCTCACTACCTGGCCCATACCTAGAATTAATGAAAAAAGCTTGTGACAATTCCTAGAAAAGTGAGATGTATTGGATTTCAGTTCCCCCTGTCATATCTGTGTTTATTGGATTCTCTAGAAAACTTCGCTTTCAGTTTTAGGAAGTAATATTAGTTGTACCAGGAGGCATGGGAGTGCTTATTAAAGTGTTGTGGACCCATCGGTTTGGACTGACTCAAAATAGCCCTCACCAGTTCTATACCAGAATGATAAAATAATCACCCTTTCCGCTGTACATGGAGTGAGTCCGAAATTATTTGAGGCTTCTTCTTAGTGCAAGATAACAAAATGTGTTATTGTTTATTGAAAAAAAATATATATTTGACACTTTAACGGATATAAAAGGGAAGTATTGTGCATGCAAAAATTAAAGACCAACAAGTAATAGTTGTAGTGATATCTTAAAGGTGAAAAGCTTTAAAAGGAATAAGGTGAATTGAATCTGTGTAATGTCTGATTTAGGAAATACGAAAATTGCTTGAGATAAACACTGTGATTGCAAAGATATTAAAAAGAGGGATTTATTAGTAAGTATTGATATTTTGAAAGTTCTCTTAATATAAACATGATTTGCAAGAGGATTTTTTTTTTCTTTTTT
>NC_090730.1:40770045-40772545 GCF_036898095.1 Palaemon carinicauda
TATGCGAGTAATTCATTGCTAGTTAAGGCAGCTTTCAAATGGTTAAAAGCCTCTTCTTCTTCCCCTCCCCAATTTATTACTTTTTGTTTCTTGAAAACATCTACGGGTCTCGCTATCTCTCCAAAACCTCTTATGAATTTACGGTAATACCCCGTTAGCCCAAGGAACCCAGCTACTATCTTAGAGTTACCTGGCCTGGGGAAATATGTAATAGCCACTACCTTACTGGGGCAGTGTTGGATATCTTCTAGGGTTATTATATGACCTAAAAACTCGACCTGTTTACAGAAAAAATTGCACTTTGACAAATTTATTTTCATACCATTACGTTGCAATGCTTCTAAAACTTTAGTAATATTATTATTATGTTCTTCTGCCGTTTTCTCTGTAATTATGATATCGTCTAAATAAACCAGAAAATCATGGTCAATTAAGGGAGACAAAACCACCATCATTATTTTAGAGAAATTGCTTGGAACATTTTTAACCCCGAAAGGAAGAAAATTAATCTGAAATAGTTGATCATTAGCTATGAATGTCGTTTTACATTTACTGTCTTCCTGAATGGGTATTTGATAGAATCCAGATTTTGAAACAACAGTTGTGAAAAATTTACTATCGCATATTTTCACAAGTAATTCTTCGATCGAGGGCAATGGAAATTCATTATCCTTAGTGACTGCATTTAACTTCCTATAATCAACACAATCTTACCGAGCCATCCTTTTTCCTAGAAGCTACAATTGGAGAGGCCCAGTTGGATTCACTTTCCTTGATTATCTCTTGTTCCCTTAATTTATTAATTTCCCTTTCTATCTCTCCCTGGAAATGATTTGGTACCTGATCGGCTAATCCTGCCCATTCTCAATGCATAAGGGAAATCAATCAATCCTCCTATGTAGCTCATCTCCAATTGCAATTATATTAGAATAATTATTAACAATATCACTAACTATAGGTTGATATTCTGACGGACATAGTTTTCGCGCTTGCATAATCAAATTCTGAGTGCGGTCGTTAGCGTGGGCTGGAGTTGTGAGCTCAACATCCCATTATAAGCAATTTCACATAACTAATTCACACACAAAATCGCTTGCTAACACAACTCTTTTATTTGACCAATTAACTATCGTTATATCAGCTCTGTTTTCTTCTATTTCCGTCAAGCCCTCTAGTATCATATGGGCCCAATTGTCATGGGGTTTAACAACGACCTTGGTTCCTTCCACAAGAGACCAACAACGGGTCACTGATATGCTCATAAGTGTCTGAGAAGACAACACTCCTCCTCTTCCTGGTACAGCTATAACATTACTTACATGTCTCTCCGAGCACAAACACGCACTTACCCCCTCATGACTTTCCATCGGAAAAGTGTACCCTCCACCTTTTACTGTTATTGTATCTTTTCTCCCCAAAACGCATATTTGATTATTAGAGATAAAATCAATTCCTAAAATAGCCTCGATTCCTGGAATTCCCAAGGTGGCAAGACAAAAAAATCTTGTGTAAACTTCACAGACCCCACCTTAAAGTTGACGATTATTGTATGGTTTATGCGTAGTTTATTTCCTCATGGCGTGTCAAGAATGATGGATGTCGCTGGCTGTAGTGGATTTGAGGAGAATTTTTTTTTTCAATCGTTGAAACGCTGGCTCCTGTGTCAATCAGCGCTCCAATGGATTTCTCTGGCAAGTCAATCCTAACTGCTAACATTCCTAGACGGCCATTACGAGATATGGGGCACGAGCCAATGACCTCAGCTGCAATGCCGCTGTTCCCTAGTGCTGCGAGGGTGAGGTCAGGGCTACTGATGGAGGTCCCAGTGCCTGCTCCATCGTCACCACTTCCTCGGCTAATGCTGGTGATGTCATGTGGGGGGCATCGAACTCCCTCGTGTCACCATTCCTCTGTTTCCTTTTCCTTGGATGCTGGGCAAGGGGAGGTGTGCATGTGCCACAGCCCGCCCGCCCTTGACCTTTTTTGCTGAGCAATCTCGAGATAGATGACCATAGGCCTGACAAGTGTAACAGCGGTGGGATCCTTGGGTGGGGCACTCCACTCATCGGTGCCCCTCTCCCTCACACTGGCAGCATCTGAAGACTCTGCTAACTCTGCACTCTCCTCTACCCACCTTCGAAGGTCGACTGCCTCTCATGGCTGCCAACTTCTCGGAATCGGGCCAGTTACTCCCAGTCATATTTTCTTTCAGCAAACTGTCTAAAATGTTTTGTATCGCACTCACTACGTCTACTAAAGAGGGATTGTCATCAAACAAAAAACCACATAAATACGGGTTTACTAACCTGCGAATATGTTTACAGGCAGTTGCTTTTTTATCACCTTCTGGGAGATTGGCCCTACAGGTAGCAAACGAATCGCAATCGTGAAAATTGTGAGTTGCGAAACTAAGAACTTATTCACCTTCCCGTATTTTAGGTTTGTAATTTTCTTTTATATCTCACTTTCTTGCATCAGGCAAGGCATACTTCTCAAATAA
>NC_090730.1:40777545-40780045 GCF_036898095.1 Palaemon carinicauda
TACAGATATATACTTGTAAAAAAGATATTTTTTTCTGCTATTCATTTTACTTCATAATCAATAGTATTAATAATTGATACGCGTTTCAGTTATTTACAGCAATAATTCACTTGTCAAGGGAAATTTTCAGTGGCATTTTTCTTCTTTTTAATATTAGTAAACACCAAATGTTACTAATTACGTAGTGGCTGTATGTATCCGCTTTAGCATTCCTTATTGATGCATTTTATATGCTAGCTTTTAAGGAAATAATAAGGGGTAAACCCATCAACGAACATAATGAGTTTTGGGTCCAAAGACTAATCTGTGCGTGAAAATAATCTCGGTTTTAAAACTTCACGACAAACTGTTACTTATTGCAAGCTTTAAAACATTTCTTAAGAATAGATTACTCACCAAAAGTCTTAAAATACTTTCTCAATAAGTGTATTTTGGAGCAATTATAGAAGAAACAGACCGAATGTATATCTCAAAAGTAATTTTATAATAAGGAATCATGCCTAAAATGTTAAAGGAGTCTCATATAGTTAAAGAATATTATCAATGAAGGGATCTGAATGCTGAGGACCTACTTACAAACATAATTTGAGTTTTATTAGGGTTCAATTTCATGCCATATAATTTACGCCATGCAGTAATTTTAGCTAGAACTCGCCACCCCAAGATCTACATTCAGGAGATGGAATTGATGTAAAGTAAGTAACATCAGCACTATATCCAACAGTTTTGTTTTTAGACCAAACCACATACGTGTATATATTATGAAAATTAATAGAGCAAGAACACTACCCTGAGGATCACCAGACATCATATTTCTTTACTCACTATGGTGGCCATCAGCAATTAATCTTTGCAATCTATCACTTCCCAATACAATAATGATACTAAGAAAAGACCCACCTACTCCCGACTGTTTGAATACGAAGGCCTCATAATCAACATGATCAAAGACAGCAGTAAAATCATGGCTAATGGTACGGACTTCATGACCAAAATCACTCGATTTCTTTACAGCATTGGGAACTGTAAAAGGAGCATCTCATGCTCCTAGACCTTAGTGGAAACCAAATAGTAAACTAAGGAACAGAACGATTGTTTTCAGCAAAAGACGTTAAGAGACTTTACATAATAGTGGTATTATGGAAATTGGGTGAGGTTAGATCTACCGCAAACACATTTGCCTAATAGAGTAACATCACCAATTCTCAAAAAAGTGCAAAAAGAACCTTTTATTGCTAACTTGCAGAAATAACAGACAAACTATCTAAAAAATCAGCAGCCTTATATATATATATATATATATATATATATATATATATATATATATATATATATATATATATATATATATATATATATATATATATATATATATATATATATATGTATATATACATCATTTGAATCTACACCTCTTTAAGCATGAAGGTCCATCAAGAGTGTTTTAATTTTACGAGTTTAAAAAGCAAACATTTAGTTTAGCCTCAGCTAAACAATAATGAGGATGATCTAGTTTCTCATTACTCGGCTTAATGTCAATACACATCAGCCAAATGGGTTACTTTTTCCTTTGGCACAGGTAGTGAAAGAGCCATCTCTTTTAAGTAAAGTAGGAACTGTTAAGGTCACACTAGTGTGCAGATTTAAGGGGAACCACCACTTATGTTCTTAAGTTGTACTAGATGCGTTTCTTTTATGGATAAATTGTATTAATTCTCACTTGAAGCAACAGCTCGTAGCTAAGTATAGTCATTCAAAGTTTAATCTGATACTACCGCTTTAGAGTAATTATTGGGCCCTTTCACTTGCCAGACGGTACTACATTAGATCCCTCTCTCTGGTTACGGTTAATTTTTTCTTTGCCTACACATACGCCAAATAGTCTAGCCTACTACAACATTCTCCTCGGTCCTTATACACCCGTCAACACTGAGATTACTTCTTCGCCCAAGTGGTTAACTACTGTAATGTAATTGTTCAGTGGGTACTTTCCTCTTGGTAAGGGTAAAAGAGACTCTTTAGTTATGATAAGAAGCTCTTTTAGGAGAAAAACACCCCAAAACCAAACAATTGTTCTTTGATCTTGGGTAGTGCCATAGCCTCAGTACCATGGCCCTCCACTGTCTTGGATTGAGTTCCGGCGTCAATTACCGTAGATGTCAGGAGGCCTGAAAACTTTAAATCATTCATTCATTCATTCTCCTGCTAAGGTGTACTCACTTGAATGATGTTCTATCTTATTTCTCTTTCTTTTTTTTTTTATTGTTAATACATGAAGGGTCTAATTTAATGTGGTTATTCTTCTTGAAATATCTGATTCCGATTGTTTAATCTTCTCTTGTAGTTTAATTATTTTCTTGATTCCTTTCCTCACTGGGCTGTTTTTCCCTGTTGGAGCCCTTGGGCTTATAGCATCTTGCTTTTCCAACTAGGGTTATAGCCTAGCTTGTAATAATAATAATAACACCCTTCCAAAGGTGAGAGGCCTCCTGCTTTTCCA
>NC_090730.1:40790045-40792545 GCF_036898095.1 Palaemon carinicauda
AAGTTCGTATGATTGGCCTTGATTTTAGTGCTGCCTTCGACCGTGTTAATCATGAGGCCCTTGGTTTCCAACTCAAACAGTTGGGAGTGGGTGGGTCGTTTCTTAGCATTATTATTAATTTTCTAAGTAATAGATGTCAAAGAGTTGTTGTTGATGGACATCGTAGTGATCATAGGAATGTAATATCCGGTGTTCCACAGGGTAGTGTTCTTGTCCCATTACTTTTCATACTATATACACATGACATGGGGTTTGGCCTAGAAAACAAGCTTGTTTCATATGCAGATGATGCTACTCTCATTACATCAATTCCATCCCCTGAATGTAGATCTGGGGTTGGTGAATCACTTAATAGAGATTTAGCTAGAATTAGTGCATGGTGCAAATTATTGGGTATGAAGTTGAATCCTAACAAAATTCAAAGTATGATTGTAAGTAGGTCAAGGACGGTGGCTCCTCAACATCCGAATCACAGTATTGATAATGTTTCTTTAAATTTGTATGACTCTTTCAAAATTTTAGGAGTGATTCTCGACATTAAATTTACTTTTGAGAAACATATAAGGTCTGTGTCTTCTTCAATTATCACAAAAAATAGGCTTATTGAGAAAGTCTTTCAAGATTTTCGGTAATAATTTTTTTCTGAAGTAGTGTTTTAATTCTTTCATTCTACCTTGTTTTGAGTATTGTTCTCCTGTCTGGTCTTCAGCTGTTGATTCTCATCTTAATTTGTTGGACAGAAACTTTCGGTCTAATAAATTTCTTATTCCTGATCTAGACATTAATCTCTGGCACCGTCCTTCAATTGGTTCATTATGCATGTTGCATAAGATTTTTCATAACTCTGACCATCCTTTACATTCAGATCTCACTGGACAATTCTATCATGTTCGTAATACTAGCCAGACAGTTAATTCTAATAGCCAGGCCTTCTCCATTATGAGGCTCAATACTACGCAGTACTCTAAAAGTTTTGTTCCAGCTGTTACCAGGTTGTGGAATGATCTTCCTAATCGGGTGGTTGAATCAGTAAAACTTGAAAAGTTCAAAGTTGGAGCAAATGTTTTTATGTTGACCAGGCTGACATGAGTCTTTTTATAGTTTATATATGACATGTCTGTTTTTGACGTTGTTAATAGTTTATATATGAAATGTCTGTTTTGACGTTGTTACTTTTTTTTTGTATGATTTATTGTTAATTTGTTCTCTTCATTTATTTATTTCCTTATTTCCTTTCCTCGTGGGCTATTTTTCCCTGTTGGAGCCCCTGGGCTTATAGCATCTAGCTTTTCCAACTAGGGTTGTAGCTTGGATAGTAATAATAATATATATATATATATATATATATATATATATATATATATATATATATATATATATATATATATATATATATATATATATATATATATATATATATATATATATATATATATATATATATATATATATATATATATATATATATATATATATATATATATATATATATATATATATATATATATATATATATATATATATATATATATATATATATATATATATATATATATATATATATATATATATATATTAATCATAATACTCATAGGGACACGTGATGCTGAGATGAAAAAAAGATGTGAACTGTTCATAAAGTATTATAATCTTTAACTTAATGGAAAATTTTATGCATAATTGTTTGGTATGTTCTTGGGAATCCGTATAGTCGTTATCAGACATCCTATATAAGGAATATTTATTTATATTCATTTTTATATTAGAATCTTAAGTAACGCTTGAACTGATAAGATAAAATTGTTTCGATACATAGATGACAAGAATGTGGCCAGAACAATAAAATTCTGGTAACTTCTATTTTATAGATTGAATTGTTTTAAACTGTTAATAGATTTTACCATAGAGTGGGAAAATAAATGTAGTTTAAATTTTTTGGGGTTGCTAAATAATTGTAATGATAAATTAAAGTTTAGGGCTTACTAAAAAAAAAAAAAAAAATATTATCCCTCTTTTTGGGCTTTTTTACTCGAATCAAAGTAATAGTTGAGAAATCTGTATTCAATTATATGTTTTTTATACCATAATGAAAATAGCTCTCATAAAGAATTCTCCTGATGGTACCAAAGTATGTGTATAATATATCCCCTGTAAGTCAGGTGAAAAGAATTTTAATTTTTTAAACATGCTCAAGATAACAATGCAATGTTTGTCCATGATAAAAATAGAGTCAATACTATTAATTGTTCATATATAAAGAAATCAATTCATTCCAATAACATTTTAGAGAGGAACATCTTACAGCTAGTTTTCATAAATGTAAATACAAGACATGGAATGTACGAGTTCAATGCATTCATATACAAAGAGATCAGCAAGATTCATACATTTTTAACTTCTTAAAGAAATATATACTTCATACTTTAAATGTATAAGTGTATATAAATATGTGCATATGCTTTGCGGTTACATGTGTGTGGGTCTTTTTATGTATGCATTC
>NC_090730.1:40807545-40812593 GCF_036898095.1 Palaemon carinicauda
TATTTATTGTTATTCATAATTTTTTGTTATTATTTATCTATTATTCACTATTATTTACTCCTATATATTATTTACTATTATTATTTATTTATTATTTATCATCAATTTTTCATTATTTATAATATTGTTATTTATTTATTCATTATGTATTGATATATATATGTATTTTTATTTATTATTCATTATTGATATTTACTCTTTATTATTATTATTTATTATTCATTATTTTTATTTATTAGTATTTATTGTTATTCATAATTTTTTTGTTATTATTTAATTATTATTCACTATTATTTACTCTTATATATTATCTACTATTATTATTTATTTATTATTTATCATTAATTTTTCATTATTTATTATTTATTTTTTTCATTATTTATTACTATTTATCATTATTTATTATATTAATTATTTCTGATTATTTCTATTGTTACTTGCTGAGGTACAATCCTAGTTGGAATAGCGCGATGCTATAAGTTATGCTCGAGGGCTCCAACAAGGAAAATAGCCCAGTGAGGAAAGGAAATATGGAAACTATAAGAAGAGAAATTAAAAATAAAAATAAAATATTGTAAGAACTATAACCAGATTTAAATATGTTTTTTCATATATAAACTATAAAAACTTAAAAAAAAAAAAAGGGAGGGGAAGACAAATAAAATAGAATTGTTACTGAGTGTACCCTCAAGCAAGAGAACTCTACCCCTGGACAGTGAAAGACTTATCTTTTAGAAGGAAATAACATTGATAAGGGGGAACACCAATAGTACATTAGTGTGTCCTAGTGTACCCTAAAACAAAAGAACTCTAATAGTGTTAAATGTTAACTGGATAAAGTGTTAATCTCACAATCTTTACATAAATCTTTCAAAATGTCACATGTGAGAAAACAGAAAGTAGAATATAATCCAAGTTTTATCTTCAATTTAAATCGAATAGGGAATTATTTGATGAAGCAAAGATGGGAGTCAATTACATGGCTGTATATTATTGTTCATGGACAAAAAACTGTAAATCAAACAATAGAAATCAAAATTTCATTTAACTGAAAAGAATGATGACCTTCACTTCCTGTGAGATGTCGAGGGAGAAGCTACCCAAAAAGGACACGATCTAGATTGATTTGAGTTTTGTGGTATCCTGACATCGAAGGTCATTGACGCCGATATCGTTTATTATAAATAAGAAATAAAGTATCTTCAATTTAAAACCATAAAAGCAAAGATGTCCGTATAAAGTTAAATAGCTTTCGGTATATGTGCACTTGGCTCTTATATGAACATTTAACTTCTTTTCACCCTTAATATTGTATAGTCACTCCTGTAAGATGGTGGATGTCTGGGTGTTTTAGAAAGATTTCCTTTTCACCCCCTTTCTGGACGACAGGTGTCTGTTAGTGCAAACACGGTCAAATTACCAGTTGAATATTTGACCAGTCTTAGTGCTCCCAGACACCTGTGGTCCAGAAAGATGTGAAGTGGAAATCTCTCTCAATCGCCAGGACATGTACCAACTTATATAAGTAACTGTACCTCAGAGCAACGGTAATTAAATAATAACCTTAAGATGATTAAAAAATTAAAACCAACAACCTATACTGCAACTGGCCTCCTGTGTCGTTAAATATGAAATCAAATCAGAAGTCCCCAGACAACGAAAATCACAAACATCCAGGGCATTATTGACTCGGAAGGTGTGAAAAAACTTATAGGACTATTATGAATGGTTACAGCGTCTTTCACTTCATCTAAATTCTAAAATAATCTTTCCTGATCTGGGAGTGGCTTTTCTTGAGATAAACTTATTTTTGTATCGGAAGTCTCTGTGGCAAGGCGCCACAGAGACTTCCGATACAAAAATAAGGTTATCTCAAGAACTCTTTAGCTGTTCGGTGGCTCATCACATTTTATGATATTTGTTCTAAGTATCATATTTAGGTTTTACTTCATGATTAAAGGAGAAATAATAATAATTCGGAAGAAAGAGAAGAAGGAAAAAAATTACAGTTAAGACGAAAGGAAAAACAAAATCATGATTAAATTACTTGTGATAATACCAGTAATAGTATTAAACTTCTCAATTGCTTAAATAAAAAGGGATAGTTGTTAAATGTATGCAATGAAATGTCAAAAAAAAAAAGAAAAAAAAATATCGGGGTACAAATGTATTTAGATACGTAAACAATATAAGCATTGAAGAAAACTTAATGTGAAGACTAAAGGAGTGTGCATGGCAGGGATTTATCACAGAGAGAAATTGCAAGAAAATCTGAGAAATGATAAATTAACCCCCAATGCATGACTGACGCACCTCGCGTTTACGGCGGATTGAAAGACAGGGAAATTGCCTGGAGGACGTAGAGACTCGGGGTTTAAGTCTTAAAGTCATTAGTTTCATTCTAAAGTCAGTTATTTCTTCCTCCGTCTTGTCGACTTGTGGTGTGCTAAAGTGACGTTGTGGGGCAAAATCATAGGAAATGATTCGCTCGTTTAATGATAATTAAGGAGCCAGATGCACGATAATAAAGGTTTTAGATTTATCAGCAGATGGACCTCTGTTATAAAATGTTACATAGAAATTATCATTTACCCATAACTTGAATAAACAAGTGTTGGCTAAATGATAAATTTGCTTTCTTACTGATATCATTATCTTAGCCTTATTTCTATAGTGGTACTTCTGTCATGCGTAATATTCTGATAACACTAACTCTCTCTCTCTCTCTCTCTCTCTCTCTCTCTCTCTCTCCTCTCTCTCTCCTCTCTCTCACACACACAATTCTGGTAGTTCCACCCAAGTTATTATTCGCTACACGATTGACAAACATCGGGGTTGCCAAACATGCTTTACCCCAATAACTATCAAATGAGGATTATCAGGAAAATTATTTTTCTATAGGTTGGATAAGCGCTTTAAACGAAAGACAATTGATCAATCTTTAATTAAAATTATTTAAACGGAAGTACCGAGTGTCTAATTTTCCTAGCTTTTGTTATAATGGGCTGGCCTTTAATAATAAAAAGACACAAGAAAAATCTTAAGTCTAGATAGAGAAGCGAACCGGTTAAAGGATATTCAATGAGTTAGTGAATCCCTCTCATTAGGTAAGGACAAACCTGCATTTTAATTAGGCATCAAGAGATTCGGGTGTACTTTATGATTTCTCACTTTGTGCAACATTGCAGATTTTCCTTTATTTATTTGTTTATTTTTTAATTTCTTTATCTTCAATTCAATCTTATTTTGTTTACCCCCACTTTGGGTGAAAACATAATAACTATTGGAGAGTAAACATCTCTTCTTTCCAATGTTTTTTTTTTTTATTAATTTTTAGTCTATCAGCTTTTTCTTTATCTATATGAGTTCTGAATAGAGTTTTTCTATTTACCTCTGTTACAAGTCTATTTGCAATTCTCTAGTTATATATTTTCCGTCAATATGTTATCGCAATGGTCAAATGTTTACTTTATTGTTCAATTTTTCAAAATGTGACGGCTATTGTTAGCCGTTATGTTTCCCTCAGTTTTATATTAATTCAGGCAGATATTCTCACAATTCAACCAACTTGACTTTTGTAAGATTTTCCTTTCGTGGGAAGTTGGGTGTGATAACCGAAGAAGTTTGATTATATTTCATTGCGCTTCATTCTATGTTAAGCCAAAATTTTAATATCGTATTATGTCGATCACTGACGTTCCACTTCATACGAAAGTTCCATTAAAAAAAAAAAAAAAAAAAAAAAAAAAAAAAAAAACATCACGGTATTGATATGGCCAACGATAATTTATGCTAATTATTTTTTATTTCACAGAACCGTATAAATTGTATATTTGAAGGGTTTTATGAATATTTTTTCCTATCTTTCTATGTGGAAAAGAAAAAGAAGTGAAGCCAAACAGCCACCTCAAGTTGGGCGAGGCTTGGAGAGTATGCCGGTGACCCAAGCGTAATGGTGTTTTAATGGTGATCTAATAATTTTATTTTTGTCGGGAAAGTCCAGTCTAAAACGAAGGGAAGAGAGAGAGAGAGAGAGAGAGAGAGAGAGAGAGGAGAGAGAGAGAGAGGAGAGAGAGAGAGAGGGTGCTTACATATGTCAGTGTTATGTGACTGAAATTCTGAATGAGAGAGAGAGGAGAGAGAGAGATGAGAGAGAGAGGAGAGAGAGAGAGAGAGAAGAGAGAGAGAGAGAGAGAGAGAGAGGTGTGCTTATATACTGTCAGTGTTATGTAACTGAAATTCTTAATGAGAGAGAGAGAGAGAGAGAGAGAGAGAGAGAGAGAAGAGAGAGAGAGAGAGAGGAGAGAGAGAGAGAGAGAGAGAGATTATGCTTATATACTGTCAGTGTTATGTAACTAAAATTCTTAATGAGAGAGAGAGAGAGAGAGAGAGAGAGAGAGAGAGAGAGAGAGAGAAGAGAGAGAGAGAGAGAGAGAGAGAGCAAGGTGATGCTTACATAGTGTCAGTGTTATGTGACTGAGAGAGAGAGAGAGAGAGAGAGAGAGAGAGAGAGAGAGAGGAGAGAGAGAGAGAGAGAGAGAGAGAGAGAGAGAGAGGTGATGCTTATATAGTGTCAGTGTTATGTGACTGAAATTCTGAATGAGAGAGAGAGAGAGAGAGAGAGAGAAGGAGAGAGAGAGAGAGAGAGAGAGAGAGAGAGAGAGAGAGAGAGAGAGAGAGAGGTGATGCTTATATATTGTCAGTGTTATGTAACTAAAGTTCTGAATGAGAGAGAGAGAGAGAGAGGAGAGAGAGAGAGAGAGAGAGAGAGAGAGAGAGAGAGAGAGAGAGAGAGAGAGCGCAAGGTAATGCATACATATTGTCAATGTTATGTGACTGAAATTCTAGATGCCCAAAGGGGGTCATTCTGATTCCCACGGAATTTTTTTGGTTATTTCAGGCAATAATTAGTTTTCTATTCTTTTTTTTATTGTTATACACCAGTTTTGTATACAAACAATGTAATATTATTCTGTTCAATGTTATTTTGTTAGAAATACTTATAGTCAAATTCAGTTACCTACATGGATGCCCACGGAGAGTAATTT
>NC_090730.1:40813093-40818093 GCF_036898095.1 Palaemon carinicauda
AAAAGGTCCCAGTGGATTCCCAGCCACTGGAACATTTGAGATGGAGAAAGTCGAGACTTTTTTCTATTGATCTTGAAACCTAGGTACTCTAGGAACGGGATCACTTGACTGGAAGCTTGCAAGCATTCTGTCTCGGATGCTGCCCACACCAACCAGTCGTCCAGGTAGGCTAAGACCTGAATTCCCTTTAGGCGTAATTGTTTGAGAGCTACGCTCGCAAGCTTCGTAAAAATCCTTGGGGCTATGTTTAGCGCGAATGGCATGGCTCTGAAGGCGTATAGTCTTCGTTGTAGCCTGAACCCTAGGTATGGGGGAGAGTCGACGGTTGATTGGAATGTGCCAATAGGCGTCTGACAAGTCTATAGAGAAGGAATATGCCCCTCTTGGGCAGTAAGGTCCTTATGTGTTGCAGTGTTAGCATCTTGAATTTGCAATACACTATGAACTTGTTGAGTGGCGACAAGTCCAGAATGACTCTGAGCTTTTCCGAGTCTTTCTTGGGAACACAAAACAGCCTCCCTTGGAATTTGATGGACTTCACCTTTCGGATCATATTTTTCTCAAACAGTTCTTGAACGTACTCCTCCAGAACGGGGGTGGAGTGTTGGAAAACCCGAAGGCCCGGGTGTGGAGTTCTGTACAGCTCCAGCCCAGTCCATTCTTGAGTAGGCTGTGGGCCCAGGGATCGAAGGTCCACCGATCCCGAAATTTCAGAAGTCTCCCTCCTACCAGTATCATCCCACTTGGACTGCCGTCCCGAGGTCTTGCCTCCCTGACCACGACCACCCCTGAATCCCCCTTCCCCTTGAGGGGCGCCCAGACGAGCCTCTGGCTGCCCCTCTAGGCTTTGCTCGAAAGGAAGTAGACTGCCCTTCGAACGATGGGGTGAATGCCGTGGACTGTGGTCGACACGGCCTGGGGGTACCCACTGAAAAGTGGTCGGGGTTTGTGCCACGATTTGGGGCACTGGAGGCAATGGCAAAAGCAGTTGCTGTTGCTGTCTAAAAGGCTTGGCTGGCCGAGACGGTAGCCTAGTCCTCATAGTCTTCCTCTTTGGTTGAGGACCCTCATCCGGGGAAGACTTTCTTTTGATAGCCAGGCCCCACTTCTGGAGAAGGTTTCTATTTTCCAAGGTAGGGAAAAGGTCTTTGCCCCAAATGTTGGAGGAGATTAGTTTCCTTGGCTCGTGCCTCACTGTAGCCGAGGTGAACACGAACTCCCTACAAGCTCTCCTCGCCTTGACGAAGCCATAAAGGTCCTTCGTCACTGTGGCCAGAGGAGTCTTGGCCACCACCATGAACATTTCATGGACCTTGGGGTCACTTGCCATTGTCTCAAGAGTAGTCTGAAGAGACATTGAGGCAGCCAGTCTTTCTTTTGTCTCGAACTCTGTCTGCAAGAGAAAGTCAGACAGCTTAGGGAGGTCCTCGCCGAACTGACGTCCGGCGATATCAGCCTCCAACTTCCCAACTGAGAACGTAAGATGGACGTCCTTCCAGTCTTTGTGGTCCATAGGTAGGGCCAGCGACAAGGGTTTACACTCCTCCAGGGAGGGGCAAGGCTTGTCGGCCTCGACTGCTTTTAGTACAGCCGCAAACCCTTTCTGTAAAAAGGGGAAGGCTCTAGCAGGAGAGGACACAAAGGAAGGGAGCTTCTTGCTCAATGCAGCTACCTTTGAGTTAGAGAAGCCCCTCTCTTTCAACGAGGATGAAAGCAGAGCTTGAACCTTAGTATGGTCCCATCACTAAGACCTCCTTCGGCTCTGTCTCCTCCTTTGAAGCTGGTTCCTTCCTCAGCCGGACACATGGTTTAGCATCTGAGCACAAGGGAAGGTTTTTCACATGAGCCTTTTCTGGGGCCCATGTGATTCTGCTAAGGCTCTGCATCCGCAGTTCCATTGCAGCCGCCTTCTCCTGATTCTCCTTCAGCATCTGTTGGATCATTCCAACAATGGAGGAGAGGGCCTGTCCCAGCTCTACTGGGAGACCGGCCGATGTTGAGGGAATAGGCTCCGGGATCTGAACCGGAGTAGCCGACACCTCGTCGACCTCTTCCTCTACAACGTCTAGGGCTTGAACTTCACCCTGGGCTTCTGCCAGGAGGTCTTCCTCCAGACGCTCGTCCACGACAGACATCCTGTCATCTAACTGGATGTCTTGCATAGCGACCGAGACTTCAGCATCCACCTGGATCTGAACTTGGGGGATCTCCTCTTGAGGCTGGGGAATCACTGCATCAGCTGATGCCTTAGGGAAAAGATACGCCCTCATCTTCTCACTTGGAAGATAAGGTCCAGAGGTGGTTCTTCTGGAAGCCCCTTACCCAGGTACGTAGCTTCTCCCTTGCTATATCCCTTGATTCCGCCATCCTAGGGGAATCAAAGGCCTCCGTAATTAGATTAATGCACACAGTACATACCTGAGGGTCCCATTACCGGAGATCACCCTTGGAGACAGCGCATGCTGCGTGTCTCCTACCAAACTCATGTCCGCAGAGGCTCTTGCTGCGGACGTTGCAGAAGACACTTCCGCACTTCGGAGGGTCCTTCTGTAAAGAGAAGAAATTTCCATGAGTATCAAGTGAACTATGTATCACTGGATATGCATAGTATAGCATAACAATTCAGAAAGGAAAGACACACACTTGTGTTTCCTTCACAACCAATTGCTGCAGCCTTCCAGATAATAAAATCGAATGGTTAATCTCTTCTAAAATAACCAATGCAAAAGTTTCCAGAGGAAACAGGTGGAGCTCACACCTAAGCAATGATTTTAAACTCCTGGATAATAGACAGGAAAGAACTCACTTTCCTATCTGTAGGGCAACAGCAAAGGGCTGTGCAAGAAAACACAAAAGTGTTAGAACACACAATGCTGTACCAAAACCCATACTATAGTTTTCTTCTTACAGTATCTGTTATACTGAAGAATACTGGTACAGTATAGGAGGTTATGTGCCGACCGGCACACACCATAACTAGCTTTAAAGTATACTATTTAACAGCTATAAGGCGGCAGAACGCTGGTTCCAAATGCATGTGCCGGCCGGCACAGCCAATGTCGGTCGGCAATGACTGCTGACCGACCACTACACAAAGTAGTACCGGGCCGCCGGCCACACTCTTGGCGACCGGCAGACAAGGGCTGACATTAGCCGGCCGGCAGAGGTACAGGACCGATGCCAGCCGGCAGCAAAAAGAACCAGAGGACTACAACTGCCCGGCTGCCGGCCTCATAGGCCGGCAGCCTGGTCGGGTACAGCACTAGACAGTAAACAGAGTAATGAAAAACTTGAACTTCCTCATTCCTGTTTTCCTGAGGCTAAACTAACTAGTTCAGCTTTTTCGATCTCGTGAGATTAAAGCTCTGTTGATGGACCTTGATGCTTATGGAGGTGTAGACCCAAATGGTATTTTTCCTTTGTTTTTTATAAAGACAGCAGATTTCTTAGCTCCAAAGTTATCTGTTATTTTGCGCAAGTTAGCAAGAAGAGGAGCTTTTAGCACTAGTTGGAGAATTGGTAATGTTACTCCTCTATGTAAATGTGTTTGTGGTAGCTCAAGTCCACTGATTACCGCCCCAATTTCCATAACTCCCATATTATCTAAAGTTTTTGAACGTCTTCTGGCAAAGCGTCTTAATAGGTTTGCTGAAGGTAATCATCTACTCCCTAGTTTGCAATTTGGTTTTCGTAAAGGCCTTGGAGCATGTGATGCCCTTCTTACAATCTCCAATGCTGTACAGAAATCCCTTGATTGTGGTCGGGAAGCTCGTATGATTGGCCTTGATTTTAGTGCTGCCTTTTGACCGTGTTAATCATGAGGCCCTTGTTTTCAAACTGAAACAGTTGGAGTGGGTGGGTCGTTTCTTAGCATTATTATTGATTTTTTAAGTAATAGATCTCAAAGAGTTGTTGCTGATGGGCACCATAGTGATTATAGGAATGTGATATCCGGTGTTCCAAAGGGTAGTGTTCTTGGCCCATTACTTTTTTATACTATATACACATGACATGTGGTTTGGCCTAGAAAACAAGCTTGTTGCATATGCAGATGATGCTACTCTCTTTGCATCAATTCCATCCCCTGAATGTAGATCTAGGGTTGGTGAATCCCTTAATAGAGATTTAGCTAGAATTAGTGCATGGTGCAAATTATGGGGTATGAAGTTGAATCCTAACAAAACTCAAAGTATGATTGTAAGTAGGTCAAGGACGGTGGTTCCTCAACATCCGGATCTCAGTATTGATAATGTTTCGTTAAATATGTATGACTCTTTCAAAATTTTAGGTGTGATCCTCGACAGTAAATTTACTTTTGAGAAACATATAATGTCTGTGTCTTCTTCAATTTCACAAAAAAATAGGCTTATTGAGAAAGTCTTTCAAGATTTTCAGTGATCAATCTATTCTGAAGAAGTATTTTAATTCTTTCATTCTACCTTGTTTTGAGTATTGTTCTCCTTTCTGGTCTTCAGCTGCTGAATCTCATCTTAATTTGTTGGACAGAAACTCACAGTCTATTAAATTTCTTATTCCTGATCTAGATATTAATCTCTGGCACCGTCGTTCAATTAGTTCATTATGCATGTTGCATAAGATTTTCACAACTCTGACCATCCTTTACATTCAGATCTCCCTGGACAATTCTATCCTGTTCGTAATTCTAGGCAGGCAGTTAATTCTAATAGCCAGGCCTTCTCTATCACGAGGCTCAATACTACGCAGTACTCTAGAAGTTTTATTCCAGCTGTGACCAAGTTGTGGAATGATCTTCCTAATCGGGTGGTTGAATCAGTAGAACTTCAAAAGTTCAAAGTTGGAGCAAATGCTTTTTTGTTGACCAGGCGGACATAGTCTTTTTATAGTTTATTTAGGACATATTTGTTTTTGATGTTGTTGATAGTTTATTATATGACATGTCTGTTTTGACGTTGTTTCTTATTTAGAATTATTTATTGTTAATTTGTTCTCTTCATTTATTTATTTCCTTTCCTCACTGG
>NC_090730.1:40828093-40838093 GCF_036898095.1 Palaemon carinicauda
ATGTATCACGTCTTGACCTTGTGTGGGACAGCTACAGAGCAGATTCCCTGAAGGCATCAACCAGAGAACAGCGTGGAAAGGGAGTACGTCGGCGTGTTGTCGACTCAGCAGTCATACCAGGAAATTGGCAAAGTTTCCTGCGAGTTGATAGCAACAAAGTGGAGCTCTTCAGCTACCTCTCCACCATGCTTGCAGAGTCCTTTCAAGAAGAAGGCAAGGAACTGGTCGTCACTGATGGGGAGCAGGTGATCTGTGTTCCACAGCAAGAGGATGTCAACTCACTCGCACCATGCAACCAAGAAGAGGCAGACACCCGCATGATGCTACATGTAGCACATGCTGCACAACATGGTCACCACCAGATACAGGTTCGAACAGTAGACAGTGACGTCGTGGTCCTAGCAGTGATGGTAGTCCAGAAACTACCAGCTGGAGACGAACTCTGGGTAGCCTTTGGGACAGGCAAGAACTACCGCTACATTGCAGCCCATGAAATAGCTTCCTCCCTTGGTCCAGAGAAGGCATGTGCTCTTCCAATGTTTCATGCCATCACAGGGTGTGATACTGTGTCAGCCTTCGTCGGACATGGGAGAAATCTGCCTGGGCAACATGGAACACGCTGCCAGAACTCACTGATGCCCTGCTGAGTCTGGCAAATGCACCCACAAGCATCCAAGAGGATACAATGCATGTCATCGAGAGGTTTGTCATACTCCTGTATGACCGCACAAGCAAATGCAAGGACGTCAACAAGGCGAGAAAGCAGCTCTTTGCAAAGACGAACTCTGTTCAGAACATCCCGCCAACCTACGCTGCTCTGGAGCAGCATGTGAAGAGATCTGCCCTTCAGGGTGGTCATGTCTGGGGCCAGGCATTGGTACCAACGCCCGTGCTCCCTCCACCAACAGACTGGGGCTGGCATCGGAGTGATGATGGGCTCTACACACCACTCTGGACCACACTCCCTGAGGCATCCAAGGCCTGCTATGAGCTGGTGTCTTGCGGATGCAAGAAAGGCTGCAAAAACCGCTGCAAGTGCAAGAACGCTTCACTGCAATGCACTGGTCTATGTTTCTGTGAAGGCGAATGCCAGTAGATTGGGACAGAAAACTTGCTAACCAACATTATGATCTGTAGACATTCATAATTCTGGTGACCAGATTTGAAAAGTTCGGAATCATAATTAACATAGTGTGGCAAAATCTACGTTATTGTATTACATGTATGTACTGCAGGATTACACAAGTACTGTGCCTAGAGACTGGGCTTTTGGTCGACTATATAACTACAATCTGACCATACTGTAAACTTCCCGTACTCTGTGTATTATTTTGACTAGCAATTTTGCCAGCAATTTGAAATAAAAAAGCAACTTGAGCAATTAAAGTGTGTTCCTGAAATCAGGTACTGGTTATTAGAGGTATTATGTCATTGAGTATTGAAATCTTCATCAAATGTCCACTTTTTCCACAAAATGGCGGCCAGTTTTGGGGGCCATTTTTGAGAAGATTCATCTAAATATCTGTTAAACATTTATTGATGTTAATTCTGATGTAAAAAAAGGGAATTTTGGCCCATCTAGCACCAAACTAACGACACATAATGAAGTCTATGTAATGACGCTAATGTTAAATGGCGGCCATTTTGAACAATGGCCGCCATATCTTCCTAAGGGCTAATCTTGAATGCCTCCATATCCAAAAATGTTTAGAATATATTAATCTACATGTGTGCCAATTTTGGTGCTTTTAGACCAATTTGAACAATTGGTCTGCTATGCCGCTGTACTAATATATATATATATGTATATATATTTATATATATATATATATATATATGTTGTGTTAAATATAATATATATATATATATATATATACATATATATATATATATATATTTATATATATATATATATATATATACATATGTATATGTGTGTGTATGTGTACAGTATGATATATAAAATTTATTTTTTACAGATACACACACACACACACATACATATATATATATATATATATATATACTCTATTCACCCTTGCGCACATTATAAAGTAGAACGCCTAAACTGCATTTTGCCTTAGTTCCATGTGCTGACAGTAAAGTTCCGTCAATTTGACGGCGCAATCACTGCCTCATTTGGTATCCGTTCCTGGTTGTTCTCCTCCTTATCAATATATTCCAATTGCAATAGGACAAAATTCGTTATATAGTCCGGGTCGTCAACATCGAAATCAATCTTCCATAATCGTACCCGGTCCAATTTCGTAATCGTTCTAATATCTCTAACTCAATATCAGCATCCAAATGAAGAAGAGGGAACAGTCAACAGACCTCAATCACAAGGAAAAGGGAGAAAGTAAGCTTCGATAAATAATAAGATTCAATTCTAGTGTGATAATGCAGTAAATCTATATATTCAAATTGATACTTCATCACCTCTTGGTAAAAAAAAATAAAGTTCAATCGAGACTTTCGATACCGGACAGAATTATGTGATTAAAAAACCTAATAAATAAAGATTCAAGTTTACCAACAGTGATAATCTCTACATATATATATATATATATATATATATATATAATGTATATGTATATTGTACCATTTAAATATTAGCTGCTTAACCAATCTAAATAGAAAGATTATTAACCGCTGTCACAAACGTACACCCACATACTGCGTTCTTCACCTCTACCTTCCAAGTATATTTATTATCATGGATATTGAAGTTCTTCCTTCCAAATGTTAATTTCCGTGAATATGTCAAACAGATTCTAGATCTTCCTTTCATTATGTGTAATGAGCTTCTTTCCATTATTCATTTCAAAAACATTATCAATGCTAACTTTTCACCATTTCCTTTTTTTTAAACCTTTCCATAATCTCACGATATCAAGTTAATCTTCAGTTCATGTCGGGATGAGAATCCATTCGTGGACGTACGTATATCTCTGCCAATATAACTTCAATATTCACTGTACGTCTTTTTCTAACTTGGGTTATAAAATGTCCATTATGGGTCCTATTCGTCATCTATCAGTGATAAAAGGAGAGATCTAAGGGGGGTAAAAATGTCGTAAAAAATTAACTTGTTCTGTGTAGTCTGCCTTTCTTTGAAAATATTCCAAGAAAGTTCAGAACTTTCCATTTTCATTTCGTTCCCAGTAAAAATTCAATTATTAATCTAGAATATTATCAATGTCGCAAGATAATCATATTGAAAATTAAAGACTTGAAATGGGAAAGTAATTAGGGCTGATTAGGTTTTAGTCTTATAAAGAATACCCATTTATATTTTCATATCAATTATACGCGTGAGTAGGTAAGACACAAATTTATGGACATCTTAGGAAAGTAAAGACAGCAATAAATCAAATGCTATAATGATGATGATGATGATAATGAGTATTATCATTATAAGTATAATATTTAACATTTCAACAACTTAATTTGGAATAAATATCCAGAGTATGAATTTATCAAACTAGTTGAAATTTTATAAACATTATTATATTAGTCAAGAAAAGATAATTAACATGTTTGATTTTTACATATTTTTCATTGCAATAGGATCGTAGTTTCAAATATCTATATTAAAAATATCAATATAAACTTTCCTCATAATCTGTTTTCGGAATCATCCCCTAAAATGTATTTGCTACAAGACATCATTCAATGTTGTTATCTTCGGATTCTATCCCAAATCCTCTCAAGAGAAGTTGCCTAGTCATTAAAATTTCTACATTTAATGAAAAAGGTCCATTGAAACCTCTTTACACTTCGGCCGCAGAGAAAACTGCTTCCAAATGACCAAACTTTTCAAGCTGAGAAGAACTAGTGCTTTGCTACCACGAATTTCAGAAATTTTGGGAATATTCAGCAATAGATGTCTGTGTCCGAAATGATTATGGGTTTCATGGAGCCTCGCTTAAGCGAGGAAATTTGGTGTTTGGGGACTGAATTAAGTCTAATTACTGACCTTGTCTTTGCTCTTATCGTAATTACTTTTGCTGGCCTCTGATGTGAAGGAAAACCTTTAATTATTGCAGTCAGGCGTATGTAGACAAAATCCAATTATTTTAATGTAGGTTAAGTTTTGCAATTCCAACTTAAACATTTTAATTATCAAAGGAATACACATTTTGTGTGAATATATATATATATATATACACTATATTTCAGATACATACTTATATAATATATATATATATATATACACATTATATATATATATATATATATATGTATGTATATACATATACATTATATATATATATATATATACACATATATATATATATATATACACACACGCATATATATATATATATATACATATATATATATACATATATACACTGTATTTCATATATATACGTATATATATGAAATACAGTATATATATATATATATATAAATATATATATATATATGTGTGTGTGTGTATATATAAATATATATACATATATATATATATATATATATAAATATACTGTATTTCATATACATACGTGTAATATATATATATATATATATATACATATATATGTATATATATATATATATATATGCACAGACACATACACACAAACACACACACACTCACACATATATATATATATATATATAAATATATATATATATATATATATATATATTAATTGTAACCAGAAATTCTTGATACCCTTGCACTCGGCAAATGATTTGTAATAAGTCTATCATTTACATACTTTTCTACACCTCATTCGACTAGCTAACACTTTTTTAATCGAATATCTAGTTCAAGAAAAGCTTCATGAAATAATACCAATCATCCCAAAATATTAGTCAAGAGCTCGCTTGAACCCTGTTCCTTCACAGGTGAGGAACGTATGCCAAAGACACATACACTTTTATGAATTATTGTTAAAACACATTTACAAACCGTGTGTCATTATTCACTCTATTTGCACCAAGTATTGATAGTGGTATACCCATTTTCAAGTCTTAATCATTAGGATCAAAGTACATAATATGTTGGAGTTATAGAATTAGTTTTACAATAGAATAGACAGTAAAGATAATATTGGAACTATTCTGAGGACAATTCCATTAACAACGAATATGTCAGAAATTTTTGAATGAATCAGCAAAGACTTTTTTAAGAATGCCCGATGGAGTTATTTTGACTCCTTGCTACTACTCAAATAGGTCCCGGCTCGGTTCTTCCATATATTTTTATGAATCCTTTCGTGACTTTCATTGTGTGTGTGTGTGTGTGTGTGTGTGTGTATAGATTATATCAAACATTTATCACCACATGCTGAGGCAATCCATATTCTATAGGTACAGGTAAACGAGGACAAAGCCCATGTTTTCGAGGGAAACGAAGCTGTGGTCCATGCTCCCAGTTACAAGACTTTTCAAACCAAGTTGCAGAGCCTAATGCTTGTTCAACTGTTCATTTCAGTGAAAAGGGAGAAACAGAAGAGTGTATTTTGGAAGATATTGTTGCTTCGGATGGTACAGAGTGGAAGCAAATTCTGGCTGATAAATGCTCTTGTGGCAGACGGTCAGAACAAAATATTTTACGAGAGATGCCTGGATCTACAGGCCATGCAAAAAGATGTATCACTGTTGGTAGCCCAGTAAGTGCATGGCGACTAATGATTGACAAATTCATAATACATCACATCAAAAATTGTACAAATGCTGAAGCTCACAGACAAAATAAAAGCCAAAATCTATCTCTAAATTATGAAGAACTTGAAGTATTTTTTGCTGTTATGTTAGTCCGAGGTGTAGCAGGTAAGAATGACAGACCTATGCATAGCCTTTTGGAGAGATAAATGGGGTATTCCACTATGCAAGCAAGCTATATCTACGGTTTTTTGCGATTTGACTATAAATCTACACGTTCAGAGAGCCTCAGAACTGACAAATTTGCATCATTTTCTAAGTATGGAATAGATTTATAGATAACAACATTGCTTGTTACAAACCTGTGCCTAATATTACTAGTGACGAGCAGTTCTTTCCTAGTAAGGCAAGGTGCCCTTTTACACAGTTTATGGCATCAAAACCTGATAAGCAGCCTACGGTCAGAAGTATTGGTTAGCTGTAGATAAGAGAGTAAATATCTGGTGAGTGGATTTCCTTATGTAGGTAAAGAACAGTATCGTCCTACAGAAGAGAGGGTTGCAGATTATGTGGTCATGAGACTAATGGATTCCTATTTGAATAAAGGGAGAAATATCACAAAAGATAATTATTTTACATCGGTCAACTTAGCCAAGCAACTAAAGAAAAGGGGAACCAGTATCATAAGGACTATGAATAAAATAAGAAGAGAAGTGCCTGCGACAATGAGAACCATGAAAGATAATTTGTATTCTACCAAGCTTTACAAGTCTGGTGACATGACTCTCACAGTTTATCAAGGGAAAAAAATGTTGCAGTTCTCAGCACTCTCCATCAAGATGTTTCTTTAGAAAATAATGCTAAGTAAACACCGGAAACAATCAAATTTTACAACGAAACAAAATAGAGTGGACATTTTGGAATTAAATGGCTCGGAAGTATTGAGTGAGGACATGCACAAGGCGATGGCCTATTCATTCATTCCAAAATACCTTAGACCTGGCAGCTATAAATGCATGGTTATCTACAAGGAAGAGACAAAAGAAAAAATTACGAGGAAAGAATTCCTAGAACACCTATCCGAAGAATTAGCAAATATAAATATACAGGTAAGGAAGAAATTTGATCAGAGAGGATATCAAGGAAATAGAGAAAACAAAGATCAAAGCAGAGACCTAAAGAAGTACTGCCAAGAGAAGGCTCATTGCAAGAAAAACCGTACAGTAGGAAGTTGCATGAGATGTGAAAAATCTTTATGTGGGACCTGCACCTGTAAGTTGAACGTGTCAAAAAAAAAATGATGTGGAATAGATTCAAATGGGTATTCATGTAGTTGCCTATTATATGATTACTGGATATCTACATCTTTATTTTCCATATTTTTTTTTTTCAGTTTCTTCATTCCTGTATATATGGGAATACAGAGGGTATTCCAAAAAATATGGTAAAAATAAAAGATCTATTAGCCCAATCAAACGTTTATCATTTTTTCCTAAGGCCAATATTATGAGATCTACAACTGAATAAAATTACTATTTGTTTATTTAATAACAAATAGAAGAAGCAATATATAAACTTTTATTTACATAATTAAGGTTGCAAATATATGGGAGTCAAAATGACTCCTTGGGCACCCATGGTAGGTGACTAAATTTGATTATAAGTAATTCTAACAAAAGAACATTGAAGAAAATAATATTACATTGTTTGTATACAAAACTGGTTATAACAATAAAAAAAATAATAGAAAACTAATTATTTCCTGAAATAACCAAAAAAATTCCGTGGGAGTCAGAATGAATCCCTTTGGGCATCCAGGCACATTGCTAAATCCGGGCATCTTCGTATTGGCCGAACAGGAGAAAGTGAATAGTGTTTTGTTGGTGAACAAAACCTGTAAGAGATTTAAATTTTAGTTCTTTTGCAAAGTAAATATGTCAAATGTATAATTGTGTTTTAACGTAAAGCCTGGCCAAATTATCTTGCATAAGCATCTGTATACAACGAAAACGGAATATAACAGAAAGAGAAAAAATAGTTAGTATATATATAAAATAACTCAATAACCACACACATTTTTTTTTCTACCAATGGAAAATCTTTCAAACAATTTTATGCCTTACTTATAAAAAAAGGAATGAATGAAATTGCATTAAGAACACCATTTAAAAGTAATAGGAAGCTGGCATGAGAGGTTATTTGATTTACGTAAGCGTGTAATGATTAATCAAGATGATCTGAGTATTTTTTCCACAAACTAACCTAGAGAGAGAGAGAGAGAGAGAGAGAGAGAGAGAGAGAGAGAGAGAGGAAATTAAGATTGATGAGAAAAAGTATGTTTCTATCCTCTATAGTGCCATTACAAAGACCTTTCATCATGTCCTGATAAAATCATAATGGCTTGAATCACTAACCACAAGGGAGATGAAGTGTTGCTTCCTGATTCAAATGGATCGATAAAAATAGTTATTTGACATCAATTGTTTCTACCTTCATATTTTGGTTACTTTTTCTTATGTAACTCAAATGTAATAAATTCCATTTCCTGCTTCATATGGCAGCAAATACACCCAACAAAGAAAGATATTATAAATGACTTATTCATGAAAGCACAAAGCATCGGGTAGCACGAAAAGCTAAAATATTCAATGCACTTTGAATAAAATCTATTTTATGCCATACATTAACTGTTACTACAAAGAAATTTCGTCTTGATGAAAAAATATTACATTTTCTACACAAACGACTAAAGAGAAAGAAAGTGTTAGAATATAACTTTCTTTCTGTATTGAAATGGGACTCCAGCACACTTCTCCTTAACGCTAAAACTATATTTCTCAATGGAGAACCATAGATTCCTATTTGACTGAAGCTACAACAGCCGTTAAAAAAAAGTCAACCACTTTCTCTAATTCTCAAGAAAATTTTACATTAAATAAAAAATCGTTCTCAAATTCATTTTCCACCGTCTAAAAACTATAATATCCAAGTTTGGTGATAATTTAGAAACGTATTCTGCAATCAACAAACTTTTGGATTTTCCAATTAAGATTTTTTCAAACTAAAATTTATGAGTTTTGAAACTTTTCTACTACTCTTTTGAAAGAAGTTCTGTTTGTTCCTTAAGAATATGGTTTAATTCCATATTCTGAACTCTCTCTCTCTCTCTCTCTCTCTCTCTCTCTCTCTCTCTCTCTCTCTCTCTCAATACAAGCAAGCTATTGTATGCAATAAACATCTTTTGGCATGTGTGAAACGTATCCTTAAAACCATAACTTATTTCTCAAACTATTTCTTATTTGACATTTTACTAATATTTCCTAAATTCATACATCTTCCACTACTCATATTTTCTAAAATTGTATACATCTTAAGCTGATTTAGCTGATGGAAAGAAACACAAAAACTATAATGTTCAGTATCAAATTCCTACACAGACTTCCTTACCATAACACAGAATATGCCGAGAAATATTTTTCCAGTATCTTTAAAAATATTCCTTTTCAATTTGTTTAGTTCCTAGATTGCCGATTGATTAAAAATAGCGTGTGTTTGCGTAACTGAAAGTCCACTTTAGGATAGGGATATTCATATACATGGCAGGAGCACCTTTGTAATTAGTTATAATAGCAAAAGTGATAAATATATGAGGGATTAGATTTGATAGAGGTTTCATATTATTTGGCTGAGTACACAGGTATTAAACACTAGCCTCGCTCATATCCATCTTCGTTAAATCATTATAATTAGGCATGCATTTGGATCTCTCTCTCTCTCTCTCTCTCTCTCTCTCTCTCTCTCCTCTCTCTCTCCCCCTCATCTTCAAATTTCCCCTTGCAAAAGGTCGTACTTAATAAGAGACTAGCACTGAATAATTCAATAATCTCGTAACGTACTAAATCGTGAGTTTTTATCAACTTTTGCCGTTTTGAGACAACATACTGAAAGCTTCCTGCAGATGAACGATAATAACAGCGGAAGGAAGGAAGTCATTTCCTAATATTCGTGGCTGCCTTCATCCGGCAATTTTCTTCTTATGTTGTAGAGGTCGAAGTCGCCCTGAAAATAATGCGACATAAATTTCTCTTTTATTTTCTTTAGCAATGATTTATGAACTCCAATTCGCGTAATCACGCTCGTGTGGTGATAATAATGTAAATATATTACTCAAGCATTTATTTTCTATTTCTATTTACTTGAGCATTTGATAATTGGACTTTTTTAATAATGTACTAATGTAGCATATAGTTTTGGATCGACAACATTCCAACAACCATACCCAATTCAAACCTTTACTGCTCATCTTATATAAAGGCCAGATTTGTATTATAGCCATTGTTGCCGATTCCAGTAATAATTAGCAATATTCTTTTCATATATC
>NC_090730.1:40843093-40845593 GCF_036898095.1 Palaemon carinicauda
TCCAGTAGTAGTAATAGTGTAATCTTAAAGCATACAGTATATCATCATCATCGTCATCATTATCAGCCGTTACTAGTACACTGCAGAACAAATAGCTCAGACTTTTCTTTCAACACGTGTCTGTTTATGGACTGGTCTATGCCACTTTAATTTTCTTAGTTCGTCAATACATCGTCTTCTCTTCCTTCCCCTGCTTCTTTTGCTATCTCTAGGGACCCATTTTGCTATTCTTTATGTCCATCTATTACCTGTCATTCTCCTTATATTGTCCAAATCCGTTTCTTTTTCATATACAGTATGATGTTAGAATATCCTCTGTTGCTCTTTTTCTAGAAGTCTCTTAATGTTAATCTCATCATTATTCTTTCGATAGCTCTTCGAGTTGTAACTACTTTATGTTCTAAGGCTTAGTAAGGCTCCAAGTTTCTGATGCAAAAGTTAATACTGGTAGGACCATCCAATTAAATACTTTACTTTTTAGGGAAAGTGGCATTTTACGGTTCATGATCTCATTTTGTTTATCTAAAAGTCTCCATCCCATATTCATCTTTCTTTTAATTTCGATGACATGTCCTGGGGAAACAAATATTTTATTTCATAGGTAAATATTTTCATTAAGAATCTCTAGAGGTTTATCCATACACCTTATTTCTTGTCTCTGCATATCCAATGAACATCATCTTAGTTTTACTCATAATTTTCTGTCCTACATTTCTGCTTCCTCTACTCAAATTTTCTATCATCTTATGAAATTCCTCCATTGATTCACTAAACACAACTATTTCTTCTGCAAATCTTATGTATAAATACCCTATCATGTGATAATAAAAGTAAGATGGAAATTAGGCTGAAAACACAGGGCTCCTTGGTATCACCTTCCCATATGTTTACGTGCGTTGGGGTTCAAAAAGGACGGAATAACAGAAACACAAAGAAATATACCGCTTAATGTTTTTTGTGCGACTTCGGCCTTTAAAACATAAGAAGGAAATGGCTGAAAGAAGGCAGCCACGAAAACGAAGGAAATGACTTTCTTCCGCCATTATCCTCCTCCATCTTCGGAAAGCTTTTCCTATGTCGAGACTTAAAATGGCGAAGCGCAAAATTTTCCTGTTAAAAACTATGTTATGAAGCATATTGCATTTTCCTTTCCAAGGTTTTGCTATGTTGAGAGCTCGCACTTGGCCTAGGTTTGGGAGAGAGAGAGAGAGAGAGAGAGAGAGAGAGAGAGAGAAGATTTGCCAAATAAATACATTTCTTGACGTCCCACTTTCTGTAATTTAATAAATGATATTTCTCTGTATAGGTGTGAAATTTAGCTCAATCTGAATTCAAGTTACTATTAAGAATATAATATGCTTTAGATCTTCGTTTTGGCTTTTCCGCACTTAAATAAAGCTATACTTTTTAAAAGTAAGAAAAACCATCTATACAAATATATAAAGAAAATTCATGAAAATAAAAGGAAATTTACAGAAATATCTCAAACCTCGAGTTCATGGGGAAAGGAAATCCAGAAGAGAATTAACTACTAAAAAAGTTTAAATTAAGATCAATTAAATCATTTTCAAATACGAAATGGTTGATATTTAATCTTATCAGCTGGGAAATTAGATAGAGAAAAAAGAAATGGGGAAATGCTATTCAAATGCAACTAACACAATTCTTAGAAGCAAAACTACGAAAAATAAAGATAAAAAAATCACCATCAATAATAAAACCAATGGCGGTACTACTTGCAAAGAGCACATCGTTGTCAGGCTCAAAAGGTCAGTGCGTACCGTATAATTTTTCGACAAAGCTTGAATAAATAAAAACACGATGACCCCTTTCAGAGTGACGGCAGGTTATGATCCGGGAGATGGTATCGACAGTCAGAAGCTGAGCGAGAGTGTACTTATATATTTTAAGTCATCTGTTCTATCGAAGTCACACATGTATATGGATGCGCCTTTTATCCAGTTTTCTAGAGATAGAGGATAACCATGAGTATATATATATATATATATATAATATTATGGTTATCACCAATCTCAAAAAAAAAAATGATAAAAGGACAGTCAATTAAGATATGTCATTTACAACGGAATGTCAATGTTTGAAATATTGGCAACAAAAGTGAAGCGATCATATGGTAATGAAAGTACATCGGTTCAGTAATAGCAAAAAGAAAATGAACTTCATTAATCGAAAGCAGTTTCTATACAGCGAAGGATAAAGCAGAAAACGGGGAGAAGTTTTGTTTTGACCAGAAACCGTTTCCTTGTTATTGTAGTTTCCAACCACAGGTGAACACTAGTCAGCTTCTGTGTCCTCAAACGAAAATTCAACAGTAAGACAGTCTCCAGAGAAATAGGAAATAACTGGATTCTGTTAGGACTGTTATGGCTATTCTAGGCAAAGAAGAATCGATGCTCCTCTGAGAGACTTCATTCGTGGTTAAGGAGAAAAGTAAAATCCAAATTTATGTGAGAAAGTTATACGACTCGAAGATTTCCGA
>NC_090730.1:40850593-40855593 GCF_036898095.1 Palaemon carinicauda
GAAGTATAATCATACAAGATAAATAACAACATTTAAAAAATATCTATTTGTAGGTCCATTTGAGTTGTATAAAACTAGAAAGAAGAAAGACATATAACTTACGCTAGAAAAGATAGCAGCGGAATATAAAAGGGTTTAGACTCAACACTATTTGCATATCATTTTTTTACATCCAAGGAAGAAGTAATATATGTCTTAAAGAAAGACTTCTTCAAGCTGATAGGAGGGGATATGCTTATAGTTTCCTGCTATTTGGGATCTCTCTCTCTCTCTCTCTCTCTCTCTCTCTCTCTCTCTCTCCATATTTCCAAAATCTTCTAAAAAGTCGTACCCGCAACATGGTAGGAAGATGTATGGGATAATGCAATAATCTTCAAAACATAATTTCCGGGGAGAGAATTTAGATCTTTGCTTCCTTATTCTGAACATAGAAAAAAACAAACAAAGAAACTTCCTGAAGATGGTGGATGATAATGGCGAAAGAAAGTTATTTTCCCATGTTCGTGGCTGAATTCATTCAGCAATTTACATTTCATGTTGTGATGGGGCAAAGTCACCCGGTGAATACTGCTCCTTAAATTTTTGGTTTAGTGTCTTTATTATGTCTATTATGAATCCCAGCTGCCGTAAACGTGTGGGGACAATGGTATCAAGATGTTTTTTGTTTGATTAGTTTTATTTTTATAATGTATTTGTCTTTTTAGATCATTAGGCGTAGTATAACTATTATCAATCTATTTTCCTTGCACGGGCCATCATCTTTTAGGGTGGAATTGTTACCACAATTACTTATGTTATTATCATAATAACTTAGTTGTCCTCGTTCTTGTTATATTTTGAGGATACAACATCATCTACTAAAGTGTATTCGCAAATGTAAATGATGTTATTATTATTATTATTATTATTATTATTATTATTATAATTATTATTATTATTATTATTATTATTAATATTATTATTATTATCATTATTAGTATTATTATTATTATTATCATTGTTATTGTTATTGTTATTGTTATTATTACTATTATTATATACATATACTATATATAAGGATTTATTTATTCATAATTGTATAAAATGAATACTTATATATATATATATATATATATACATATAAATATATATATATATATATATATACATATATATATATATATATATATATGTATGTATATATATATATATATATATATGTATGTATACTACTATTACTAGCTAAGCTACAACTCTAGTTGGAAAAGCAAGATGCTATTAGCCTGGGGGCTCCAACACGGAAAATAGCCCATTGAGAAAAGGGAAAAAGGAAAAATTAAATATTTCAAGAACGGTAACATTATAAATATAAATATTTCGTATATAAACTATAAAAAAAACTTAAACAGAACAAGAGGAAGAAAAAATAGATGGAATAGTGTACCCGAGGGTAACATCAAGCAAGATAACTCTAACCCAAGACAGGGGAAGACCAAGGTATGGAGGCTTATGGCACTACCCAAGATTAGAAAACAATGGTTTGATTTTTGAGTGTCCTCTTAGAAGAGCTGCTTACCATAGCTAAACAGTCTTTTCTACCATTACCAAGCGGAAATGCATACACACACACATACATACACATATATATATATATATATATACGTATATATATATATATATATACGAATATATATATATATATATATATATACACACACACACACACACACACATATATATATATTTTTGGGCTCAAGCCATGTCGTCCTGATGGAAGTTCCTATAGGGTAGCTTCCTAGGGTATATTACAACTACGGCGATATTCCCAGAGAATTTACCTTAAGGTACCAGAATTCTAACTCCTGGAGCGAGTATCCCTCGTGAAAGGGATATCGCGACATATCAGAGGACGTATTCTAGACACGTCACATGGCAATCTACGACCTGAACAGAGATTCGTCTCGTAGGAGGGAGATTGACGAGATACGAATTCGGGAAAGAAAAAGGGGAGCCGCTCCCAAGGCTTCCCTATCCCCCGATTCGTATGCGTGCCTGGCGCCAATCCTGGCGCCATCTGTATTCCTTTTTGCGTAGCTTAACAACTCGGTGTTTTTTCCTGTTTTTCTCGCAAATCTTGGATTTATTCAGCTTTTCATGGCTTCTTCGTCTTCGTTGACCTCGGATAAGTTGAGTATAGTGTCTGTTATGTATAAATGTAGGCTCTTGGTAAAATTTTGAGTGATTAATAGGATTAATCTTTGATACAAGAGCCGTAGCCTACCAGAGGTGTCCTGGACACTGTCGCTATTGATTATGAAATAAAATGAATAGCAGAAAAAATATCTTTTTATAAGTATATATCTGTATTTTAATTTTCCTCGTATATTTCAGATATTAAGAGGATTATTATCATTATTAGTATTGTTGTTGTTGTTTTTATATCATTATTGTTGTTTTACCATTATTTACAGTAATGATAATCGACCAGGCCATCAACTGTTTGATTGCAATACCCTTGGCTGTAGGATCAAGTATTTGGAAGAATATATTTTCTAAACTTTGTGGATTCTTTTATAAAACTCGTGTCATAAGCGAAAACTTTAGATAAGAACAAAATGAAAATTTGTTTGATTCAAAATAAAACAATATACAAAACAACCAAGATTTAAGTAATGCCGTGTGATGAATAAAACAGAGGGGATTCCAGAAATGTTAGGCATTCCATTTCTTAATTCAGATGACTTCTGCTCATAAAAATGTCTGAATGAAAAGGGTGCTAAAATACAGGAACAATCTAAATCAGGAAGTGAATGACAGAAAGAAAACCTCCATGAAACTTACAAACAGGTCCTGTGAATTAGAGGCCAGAAAATAAAGCGCAATAAACATATACCACGATTAACCATCTGCTCTGAAAGTTTACAATTGGATGAATGCTAAGAAATATATTTTGTGAGGACTAAGCTTACGAAAAGCTTAAAGATTTCTGGTCGTTATTAAAGTGACTTGTGTTTCTGACTCGGGCTAAAATCACTCACCCTAATCGGGATTTATATATTTATTCCTCAACTAAATTGGCCTATCTTGAAAACAAAATCTTCTTTGGCTGAGGCTAATAGAGACCAGTGGTTTGATATCAGCTTGTATTCCATAAACAAAACTAACAAAATATCCCATCTTGTTCAAGTATTCCTACATTTCATCAGTCCAAATGTTTTTCAATTTACGGTAGTAAGGAAAACGTTAAAGGAAATCAGTAATAAACGTTACAAATACATTGTGACTTTTGAAAAACAAAACCTTCGCTCACCAGAAGCAGTAAAAGCTAAAAAGGCATGTCGGTTGACCAATTTCCTATTACCATCTTTAATTTCGTTGTACAATATGTTCAACTTAAACCTGTTATACATCTATTAGTTAGTTTAGTTTTGCTAGTTACGCTAATATTCTATTTCACAAAAGAAGCTTCTCTTTATCTAAATCCCAGCCTGATAAATCCAAGGAATTATTCATGAGAGAGAGAGAGAGAGAGAGAGAGAGAGAGGAGAGCGAGAGAGAGAGAGAGAGAGAGAGAGAGAGAGAGAGAGAGAGAGAGAAAGCTAATTGTAAGCTTGTATAAAAAATGAATTTTTATTACTCAAAGCTACATATAAGCCCACTAAGATATACGTTGAATTTACAAAGGATCAATAAAGTATATAGTTGGCTTCATTCAATATTCAGTGAACACCTGGTGGTAGAAAAGAAAGTGCGACAATAATGCTTTTATAGAAAAAAAAAAAAAAAAAAAAAAAAAACATATGGTGGCAATATTTCCTAGAGCTACGTTTAATAATACGTCGGAATATTCAAAGGGATTTTCGTTCGTTTGGTTGATTGATATTCGGTGTATTTCATTTTAATGTTTCGTTCTCCACAAATCTTCGACTTCACTTAAACAAATGGCCTGCTGACATGAACTACACTGTCAATAACTGAGTTAGATTGCTTTCACCAAATAAAATGCTTTTCTCAAGAAATCTTGGTAGACTATTCTCTTGATATTTAATATTTTACCACTTGAATTATTGCCTAAAAAGTTTGCATAATCTATCTTGCTTACTGTGATGTTAATAATAATAATAATAATAAAAATATAATCATATAAAAGGTATTAAAAATCTCTAGAATTTAATATAATTCTGGCAAGGTTTAATATAAACTAAAAACAATTCATGATAACAATCGATGAAAAAAAAGAAAAATCTTAACTTGTCCTCTAATTGACTTGACTTGTTTCCAAGGTTTAACCTTAAAAGCATATTGAGTATGAGTATGCGATTATGAGATGGTCTAAAACATATAAAAAATTATTATAACCAAGTCTTTTAATATATATCTATTTCAGAATGAAAATAGATAAGTCCATAAAGAGTCTTTCATAAAGTATAAAAAGTTCTAATATCATCGTTACTTCTTTAGTAATCTTTAAAATGTCAACAAAATTTAAGTACCAGCATCATATACTTAAGCTCATACTTTAGGCTTTAGTTTATGAGGGAATAGTGAGATGGTAGAAAATAAAATCCTGATATGCATACAAACAAACCAATTGATTTCTCTCACAGTTCTGCCAATATAGTTTTGCATTCAGATCTTTCCAGACTGTTTCATCCTGACCGTAGTACTAAGTTTACAGTTCATTCTAACAGTCATGCCTTTTACACCATAAGGCTCAATACTGCAGAGTATTCTATAAGTGTTATTCCAGCTGTTGCCAGATTGTGGGATGATCTTCCTAATAAGGCATTTGAATGAGTGGATCTTCGGATGTTCTTACTTGCAGCGAATGATTGTTTATATGTTGAAAAGGCAGACATAAATCTCTTCAAAGGTTATATATGCCAGATCTATTTTAACTTTGTTATTGGTCCTAGGAAATTTTATATTTATTATCAATTACCTAATTTGATTAAGTCTGTTTATGAGCATAGCAAGTGCAAAGTTAAAGTTAATGAAGTGCTGTTTAATGAATTTCTAGT
>NC_090730.1:40858093-40865593 GCF_036898095.1 Palaemon carinicauda
ATATATTTTTGATATATTAATATCTGGATTCTCTTAACGACCTCGGGATCAGAGCCCCCGGCGAAATCATACAAAGACAAGAGCTGGGCTCCGGCCTGGAATCGAACCCTGGTCGGCAAGCTTATATAGACAGAGACTAACCCACTTGGCCACGAAGAAAGATAAAAGTCAATGACAATTCTACTGTACTTATACATGTCGAATTCAGGTATTTTGTACTTAGAATTGAAATCAACCCATCTTCACCATCGTAGCCAATTGGTAGTTTGTTACTTGGCATTCAATTAATGATAATTTTTGCCCTTTTTTACGTGTTTTTCATATTCAAATAAGCCATATATATTTTTGATATATTAATGTCTGGATTCTCTTAACGCCATCGGGATCAGAGCCCCAGGCGAAATCACACAAAGACAAGAGCTTGGCTCCGGCGGGAATCGAACCCTGATCGGCAAGCTTATATAGACAGTGACTAACCCACTTGGCCACGAAGAAAGATAAAAGTCAATGACAATTCTACTGTGCTTATACCTGTCGAATTCAGGTATTTTGTACTTAGAATTGAAATCAACCCATCTTCACCATCGTAGCCAATTGGTAGTTTGTTACTTGGCATTCAATTAATGATAAATTTTGCACCTTTTTACGTGTTTTTCATATTCAAATAAGCCATATATATTTTTGATATATTAATGTCTGCATTCTCTTAATGACCTCGGGATCAGAGCCCCAGGCGAAATCACACAAAGACAAGAGCTTGGCTCCGGCTGGGAATCGAACCCTGGTCGGCAAGCTTATATAGACAGTGACTAACCCACTTGGCCACGAAGAAAGATAAAAGTCAATGACAATTCTACTGTACTTATACCTGTCGAATTCAGGTATTCTGTACTTAGGGCTCTGATCCAGAGGTCGTTAAGAGAATCCAGACATTAATATATCAAAAATATACATGGCTTATTTGAATATGAAAAACACGTAAAAATGTGCAAAATTTATCATTAATTGAATGCCAAGTAACAAACTACCAATTGGCTACGATGGTGAAGATAGGTTGATTTCAATTCTAAGTACAAAATACCTGAATTCGACATGTATAAGTACAGTAGAATTGTCATTGACTTTTATCTTTCTTCGTGGCCAAGTGGGTTAGTCACTGTCTATATAAGCTTGCCGACCAGGGTTTGATTCCCGGCCGGAGCCAAGCTCTTGTCTTTGTGTGATTTCGCCTGGGGCTCTGATCCCGAGGTCGTTAAGAGAATCCAGACATTAATATATCAAAAATATATATGGCTTATTTGAATATGAAAAACACGTAAAAATGTGCAAAATTTATCATTAATTGAATGCCAAGTAACAAACTACCAATTGGCTACGATGGTGAAGATGGGTTGATTTCAATTCGAAGTACAAAATACCTGAATTCGACAGGTATAAGTACACTAGAATTGTCATTGACTTTTATCTTTCTTCGTGGCCAAGTGGGTTAGTCACTGTCTATATAAGCTTGCCGACCAGGGTTTGATTCCCGGCCGGAGCCAAGCTCTTGTCTTTGTGTGATTTCGCCTGGGGCTCTGATCCCGAGGTCGTTAAGAGAATCCAGACATTAATATATCAAAAATATATATGGCTTATTTGAATATGAAAAACACGTAAAAATGTGCAAAATTTATCATTAATTGAATGCCAAGTAACAAACTACCAATTGGCTACGATGGTGAAGATGGGTTGATTTCAATTCTAAGTACAAAATACCTGAATTTGACAGGTATAAGTACAGTAGAATTGTCATTGAATTTTATCTTTCTTCGTGGCCAAGTGGGTTAGTCACTGTCTATATAAGCTTGCCGACCAGGGTTCGATTCCCGGCCGGAGCCAAGCTCTTGTCTTTGTGTGATTTCGCCTGGGGCTCTGGTCCCGAGGTCGTTAAGAGAATCCAGACATTAATATATCAAACAAATATATGGCTTATTTGAATATGAAAAACACGTAAAAATGTGCAAAATTTATCATTAATTGAATGCCAAGTAACAAACTACCAATTGGCTACGATGGTGAAGATGGGTTGATTTCAATTCTAAGTACAAAATACCTGAATTCGACAGGTATAAGTACAGTAGAATTGTCATTGACTTTTATCTTTCTTCCTGGCCAAGTGGGTTAGTCACTGTCTATATAAGCTTGCCGACCAGGGTTCGATTCCCGGCCGGAGCCAAGCTCTTGTCTTTGTGTGATTTCGCCGGGGGCTCTGATCCCGAGGTCGTTAAGAGAATCCAGACATTAATTATCAAAAATATATATGGCTTATTTGAATATGAAAAACACGTAAAAATGTGCAAAATTTATCATTAATTCAATGCCAAGTAACAAACTACCAATTGGCTACGATGGTGAAGATGGGTTGATTTCAATTCTAATTACAAAATACCTGAATTCGACAGGTATAAGTACAGTAGAATTGTCATTGACTTTTATCTTTCTTCCTGGCCAAGTGGGTTAGTCACTGTCTATATAAGCTTGCCGACCAGGGTTCGATTCACGGCCGGAGCCAAGCTCTTGTCTTTGTGTGATTTCGCCTGGGGCTCTGATCCCGAGGTCGTTAAGAGAATCCAGACATTAATATATCAAAAATATATATGGCTTATTTGAATATGAAAAACACGTAAAAATGTGCAAAATTTATCATTAATTGAATGCCAAGTAACAAACTACCAATTGGCTACGATGGTGAAGATGGGTTGATTTCAATTCTAATTACAAAATACCTAAATTCGACAGGTATAAGTACAGTAGAATTGTCATTGACTTCTATCTTTCTTCGTGGCCAAGTGGGTTAGTCACTGTCTATATAAGCTTGCCGACCAGGGTTCGATTCCCGGCCGGAGCCAAGCTCTTGTCTTTGTGTGATTTCGCCTGGGGCTCTGGTCCCGAGGTCGTTAAGAGAATCCAGACATTAATATATCAAAAATATATATGGCTTATTTGAATATGAAAAACACGTAAAAATGTGCAAAATTTATCATTAATTGAATGCCAAGTAACAAACTACCAATTGGCTACGATAGTGAAGATGGGTTGATTTCAATTCTAAGTACAAAATACCTGAATTCGACAGGTATAAGTAGAGTAGAATTGTCATTGACTTTTATCTTTCTTCGTGGCCAAGTGGGTTAGTTACTGTCTATATAAGCTTGCCGACCAGGGTTCGATTCCCAGCCGGAGCCAAGCTCTTGTCTTTGTGTGATTTCGCCTGGGGCTCTGGTCCCGAGGTCGTTAAGAGAATCCAGACATTAATTATCAAAAATATATATGGCTTATTTGAATATGAAAAACACATAAAAATGTGCAAAATTTATCATTAATTGAATGCCAAGTAACAAACTACCAATTGGCTACGATGGTGAAGATGGGTTGATTTCAATTCTGAATACAAAATACCTGAATTCGACAGGTATAAGTACAGTAGAATTGTCATTGACTTTTATCTTTCTTCGTGGCCAAGTGGGTTAGTCACTGTCTGTATAAGCTTGCCGACCAGGGTTCGATTCCCGGCCGCAGCCAAGCTCTTGTCTTTGTGTGATTTCGCCTGGGGCTCTGATCCCGAGGTCGTTAAGAGAATCCAGACATTAATATATCAAAAATATATATGGCTTATTTGAATATGAAAAACACGTAAAAATGTGCAAAATTTATCATTAATTGAATGCCAAGTAACAAACTACCAATTGGCTACGATGGTGAAGATGGGTTGATTTCAATTCTAAGTACAAAAATACCTGAATTCGACAGGTATAAGTACAGTAGAATTGTCATTGACTTTTATCTTTCTTCGTGGCCAAGTGGGTTAGTCACTGTCTGTATAAGCTTGCCGACCAGGGTTCGATTCCCGGCCGGAGCCAAGCTCTTGTCTTTGTGTGATTTCGCCTGGGGCTCTGATCCCGAGGTCGTTAAGAGAATCCAGACATTAATATATCAAAAATATATATGGCTTATTTGAATATGAAAAAACACGTAAAAATGTGCAAAATTTATCATTAATTGAATGCCAAGTAACAAACTACCAATTGGCTACGATGGTGAAGATGGGTTGATTTCAATTCTAAGTACAAAATACCTGAATTCGATAGGTATAAGTAGAGTAGAATTGTCATTGACTTCTATCTTTCTTCGTGGCCAAGTGGGTTAGTCACTGTCTATATAAGCTTGCCGACCAGGGTTCGATTCCCGGCCGGAGCAAAGCTCTTGTCTTTGTGTGATTTCGCCTGGGGCTCTGGTCCCGAGGTCGTTAAGAGAATCCAGACATTAATATATCAAAAATATATATGGCTTATTTGAATATGAAAAACACGTAAAAATGCGCAAAATTTATCATTAATTGAATGCCAAGTAACAAACTACCAATTGGCTACGATGGTGAAGATGGGTTGATTTCAATTCTGAGTACAAAATACCTGAATTCGACAGGTATAAGTACAGTACAATTGTCATTGACTTTTATCTTTCTTCGTGGCCAAGTGGGTTAATCACTGTCTATATAAGCTTGCCGACCAGGGTTCGATTCCCGTCCGGAGCCAAGCTCTTGTCTTTGTGTGATTTCGCCGGGGGCTCTGATCCCGAGGTCGTTAAGAGAATCCAGACATTAATTATCAAAAATATATATGGCTTATTTGAATATGAAAAACACGTAAAAATGTGCGAAATTTATCATTAATTGAATGCCAAGTAACAAACTACCAATTGGCTACGATGGTGAAGATGGGTTGATTTCAATTCTAATTACAAAATACCTGAATTCGACAGGTATAAGTACAGTAGAATTGTCATTGACTTTTATCTTTCTTCGTGGCCAAGTGGGTTAGTCACTGTCTATATAAGCTTGCCGACCAGGGTTCGATTCCCGGCCGGAGCCAAGCTCTTGTATTTGTGTGATTTTGCCTGGGGCTCTGATCCCGAGGTCGTTAAGAGAATCCAGACATTAATATATCAAAAATATATATGGCTTATTTGAATATGAAAAACACCGTAAAAATGTGCAAAATTTATCATTAATTGAATGCCAAGTAACAAACTACCAATTGGCTACGATGGTGAAGATGGGTTGATTTCAATTCTAAGTACAAAATACCTGAATTCGACAAGTATAAGTACAGTAGAATTGTCATTGACTTTTATCTTTCTTCGTGGCCAAGTGGGTTAGTCACTGTCTATATAAGCTTGCCGTCCAGGGTTCGATTCCCGGCCGGAGCCAAGCTCTTGTCTTTGTGTGATTTCGCCTGGGGCTCTGATCCCGAGGTCGTTAAGAGAATCCAGACATTAATATATCAAAAATATATATGGCTTATTTGAATATGAAAAACACGTAAAAATGTGTAAAATTTATCATTAATTGAATGCCAAGTAACAAACTACCAATTGGCTACGTTGGTGAAGATGGGTTGATTTCAATTCTAAGTACAAAATACCTGAATTCGACAGGTATAAGTACAGTAGAATTGTCATTGACTTTATCTTTCTTCGTGGCCAAGTGGGTTAGTCACTTTCTATATAAGCTTGCCGACCAGGGTTCGATTCCCGGCCGGAGCCAAGCTCTTGTCTTTGTGTGATTTCGCCTGGGGCTCTGATCCCGAGGTCGTTAAGAGAATCCAGACATTAATATATCAAAAATATATATGGCTTATTTGAATATGAAAAACACGTAAAAATGTGCAAAATTTATCATTAATTGAATGCCAAGTAACAAACTACCAATTGGCTACGATGGTGAAGATGGGTTGATTTCAATTCTAAGTACAAAATACCTGAATTCGACAGGTATAAGTAGAGTAGAATTGTCATTGACTTTTATCTTTCTTCGTGGCCAAGTGGGTTAGTCACTGTCTATATAAGCTTGCCGACCAGGGTTCGATTCCCAGCCGGAGCCAAGCTCTTGTCTTTGTGTGATTTCGCCTGGGGCTCTGGTCCCGAGGTCGTTAAGAGAATCCAGACATTAATATATCACAAATATATATGGCTTATTTGAATATGAAAAAACACGTAAAAATGTGCAAAATTTATCATTAATTGAATGCCAAGTAACAAACTACCAATTGGCTACGATGGTGAAGATGGGTTGATTTCAATTCTAAGTACAAAATACCTGAATTCGACAGGTATAAGTACAGTAGAATTGTCATTGACTTTTATCTTTCTTCGTGGCCAAGTGGGTTAGTCACTGTCTGTATAAGCTTGCCGACCAGGGTTCGATTCCCGGCCGCAGCCAAGCTCTTGTCTTTGTGTGATTTCGCCTGGGGCTCTGATCCCGAGGTCGTTAAGAGAATCCAGACATTAATATATCAAAAATATATATGGCTTATTTGAATATGAAAAACACGTAAAAATGTGTAAAATTTATCATTAATTGAATGCCAAGTAACAAACTACCAATTGGCTACGATGGTGAAGATGGGTTGATTTCAATTCTAAGTACAAAATACCTTAATTCGACAGGTATAAGTACAGTAGAATTGTCATTGACTTTTATCTTTCTTCGTGGCCAAGTGGGTTAGTCACTGTCTGTATAAGCTTGCCGACCAGTGTTCGATTCCCGGCCGGAGCCAAGCTCTTGTCTTTGTGTGATTTCGCCTGGGGCTCTGATCCCGAGGTCGTTAAGAGAATCCAGACATTAATATATCAAAAATATAAATGGCTTATTTGAATATGAAAAACACGTAAAAATGTGCAAAATTTATCATTAATTGAATGCCAAGTAACAAACTACCAATTGGCTACGATGGTGAAGATGGGTTGATTTCAATTCTAAGTACAAAATACCTGAATTCGACAGGTATAAGTAGAGTAGAATTGTCATTGACTTCTATCTTTCTTCGTGGCCAAGTGGGTTAGTCACTGTCTATATAAGCTTGCCGACCAGGGTTCGATTCCCGGCCGGAGCAAAGCTCTTGTCTTTGTGTGATTTCGCCTGGGGCTCTGGTCCCGAGGTCGTTAAGAGAATCCAGACATTAATATATCAAAAATATATATGGCTTATTTGAATATGAAAAACACGTAAAAATGTGCAAAATTTATTATTAATTGAATGCCAAGTAACAAACTACCAATTGGCTACGATGGTGAAGATGGGTTGATTTCAATTCTGAGTACAAAAATACCTGAATTCGACAGGTATAAGTACAGTAGAATTGACATTGACTTTTATCTTTCTTCGTGGCCAAGTGGGTTAATCACTGTCTATATAAGCTTGCCGACCAGGGTTCGATTCCCGGCCGGAGCCAAGCTCTTGTCTTTGTGTGATTTCGCCGGGGGCTCTGATCCCGAGGTCGTTAAGAGAATCCAGACATTAATTATCAAAAATATATATGGCTTATTTGAATATGAAAAACACGTAAAAATGTGCGAAATTTATCATTAATTGAATGCCAAGTAACAAACTACCAATTGGCTACGATGGTGAAGATGGGTTGATTTCAATTCTAATTACAAAATACCTGAATTCGACAGGTA
>NC_090730.1:40870593-40878093 GCF_036898095.1 Palaemon carinicauda
ACAATTGAGCCCATATGATATTAGAGGGCTTGACGGAAATAGAAGAAAACAGAGCTGATATACCGATAGTTAATTTGTCAAATAATAGAGTTGTGTTAGCAAGTAATTCTGTGTGTGAATTAGTTATGTGAAATTGCTTATATTGGGATGTTGAGAGCACAACTCAAGCCCGCACTGACGAACGCTTTTAGAATTTGATTATGCAAGTGCAAAACTATGTAAGTCAGAATATCAACCTATAGTTAGTGACATTGATAATAATGATTTTGACATAATTGCAATTGGAGATGAGCTACATGGGAGGATTGATTGATTTCCCTTTTGTATTGAGAATGGGCAGGCGTAGCCAATCAGGTACCCATTCATTTCCAGGGAGAGATAGAAAGGGAAATTAATAAATTAAGGGAACACGGGATAATTGAGGAAAGTGAATCCACCTGGGGTTCTCCAATTGTAGCTGCTAGGAAAAAGGATGGCTCGGTAAGATTGTGTCTTGATCATAGGAAGTTGAATGCAGTCCCTAAGGATAATGCATTTCCATTGCCCTCGATCAAAGAATTACTTGTGAAAGTATGAGATAGTAAATTTTTCACAACTGTTGTTTTAAAATCTGGATTCTATTAAATACCCATTCAGGAAGACAGTAAATGTAAAACGACATTTATAGCTAACGATTTCTCTAGAATAATGATGGTTGTTTTGTCTCCCTTAATTGGCCATGATATTCTGGTTTATTTAGACGATATCATAATTACAGAAAAAACGGAAGAAGAACATAATAATAATATTCATAAAGTTTTAGAAGCATTGCGACGTAATGGTATGAAAATAAATTTGTCAAAGTGCAAATTTTTCTGTAAACAGGTCGAGTATTTAGATCATATAATAACCCCAGAAGGTATCCAACACTGCCCCAGTAAAGTAGCGGCTATTAGATATTTCCCCAGGCCAACTCTAAGGAAGTAGCTGGGTTCCTTGGGATAACGGGCTATTACCGTAAATTCATAAGAGATTTTGGAGAGATAGCAAGACCCTTAGATGTTTTCAAGAAACAAATAGTAATAAATTGGGGAGGGGAAGAAGAAAGGGTCTTTAACCATTTGAAAGCTGCCTTAACTAGCAATGAATTACTCGCATATCCAAGATTTGATTGCCCATTTTTAGTGACAACAAATGAGCGTAGCATAGCTATTGGTGACGTAGTTTCTCAATGAAATGATAAAGGCAGAGAGCGACCCATTTGTTTTACCCCCCGGGCGTTAAAAGGGGCAGAAAAGAATTATAGTACATTCGATCAGGAGACTTTTGCTATTCTTTGGGTTCTAGAGACGCATTGGTTCTTTTTATTAGGTCAGTCAATTAAGTTGCAAAGGGATTATCGCCCCTTACGTGATTCGTATTAGAAAAATGATTTGACCTCTCGACAAGCGAAATGGATTGAGAGATTGTTAGAGTTTAATATAAAAGGTTTTCACTACATAGAAGGTAAAGCTAACAAGGTAGCAGATGCTCTCTCTAGAGGTGCAGTAATAGGAGTAACAACTAGGGCACAAAAGAGGAACAAAGAACGAAACCAAAATATTAAAGACCCCTTCGAAATAGAGAAAGTAGAGAACGGGGTGTGAATTCTCCCGACGCGCAATCAGAAGACGGGTTGAGAGAGAGAAAAATGGAGAGAGAGAGATACGATCGGCAAACGTGAATATATGTGGGTGGCCGAGGACATGACCATGGGTGTCCTGAATGAATGCCCTGATGATGCAGGTTTGATTGTCTTGGGAGGTTGGGACATAAAAGAAGTCGGAGAGGGACAGAAAGAAAAGGGAATGGGTGGAAAGAGTGCGAGCAGTGATTAAAGGAGAATCGGAGAGTTATCCGTCATTTCTGAATGTGCCTCGTGATAATTCTTTTTTATAGAAAATATATCTTATATTGTGCTTACGAGAAGAGGGGCGGGGAATTTTGTGCATGGGTAGTTCTTACTCCCTCTTTAATTAATCAAGCCATGCACATTGTACATGCAAGTCCATATACAGGGCATTTAGGGATTGATAGAACATTAGGGAGAGCATGTGAATCCTTCTTTTGGTTGGGAATGAAAAAATCTGTAGATAATTATATAAAAGGTTGTCATGCCTATAGCTGTTTCAAAGAACATAAAAGCACTGTACCGGAACCCAAAAAGTGGCCTGTGATTCCTATTAAATTTTATAAAGTGCATATGGATGTAGTAGGACCATTTCCCACTGGTTTAAGACAACATAAGTATATATGTGTATTTGTGGATGCATTTACTTGGTACACTCATACTTTCGCAATGTTGGATAAATCGGCAAATCATTAGCCCAGGCGCTGTGGTCTTTCATTTGTAGGTTTGGTTGCCCGAAAATTTTGATAAGTGATAATGGTCTCGAGTTTATAAATAAGGTGGTGAAATTGGTCAAGGAATTGATGAAACTTGAAAACATTTCAGTGACCGCATATAGGCCTTCAGCAAATGGCTTAGTAAAATCGCATAATAAGGAAGTAATGCGAATTTTGCGTTACTTAGTGGCTATTGATCCCCTTCATTGGCACACTATACTTCCTACAGATGAGCTAGCTTTGAACATTGCGTATAATGCTTCGCTCAGGGACAAGCCTTTCTTTTTAGTGTATGGATAGGATCCTGTGTTACCATATACGGTAATCATTAATTCACAACAATTGCCAAACTATTCAACTGAGCAATACCGTGTATATTTATTAAACCTATTGAGGAGAGTAATGAACACCACTGAAAGGTTTTTGAAAAGAGTTAATGAAAAACAGAGCTCAAAGTATGATGGTCGGTTCAAAATCGCCGCAGTGGTAAAAATATTTGTGGGCGATCGTGTGTATTTGAAACTATTACAATCTAGGAAACACAAACTAGAGCCAGCATATTAGGGTCTGTACTGAGTAAATATGGTTAAATCCAATACAGTTGTGATACAAACCATTATTAATGGCGATGTGTCTGAACATCATCAGGCCCACATACATATGATGCCTGAAGAGGTAGTTTTCAAAAGTGTTCCTCCTTACCCGCGGCATACGTGATAATCCTCGAGTTGATGTGTAGAATTCTTTTTTTCCCTTTGCTGTTGTTGTTGTTTGAACAGACCCCATTTCTTCTTTTGACGTATTTTGAATAAACTTGATGATAACATTGTGTTCTTATGTTGATGCTTAATGTATACGTAAAATGTTGTGGTAATTTTGCGGAGTATGGCAATACATGTAACATATCTGAGTGAACCTAAAAACAATCAGAGGTTAAATACGTCAGGTGAGATCCATCAGGCAGATCCTGTATTATTCATGTATTTATATGATTCCAGGTTGCTGGGGCCGGGGCGGTTCCCGAATGACAAGTGGCTGTGGGATTAAAGTTCAGCCTTGATGATAGGCAGTGTTAGAGAATGTTTAGATGTGAATACCTTATACTTAATGTTATAAGTGAAGGGTGGGAAGATGAATGATTTTCTTGGGAAAACGGCTAGAGGTCATCGGTTGATAATTACAAGTGCAAGTGTAGTAGTGATTTAAGTAAATGGCGAAACGGTGGTGGCGAGTTGTGTTGCAAAATTGTGCCGTAACACGGACAAGTAAAATCGAGGGATGAAGGAATATCTATTCCTGCCCATGTCCTGCCCAAAAAGCCCGTATTGCCCACAACCTGAGGGAGGTTATTGATGAGGTTCTGTAAGACTGATTTTATGATTTTTTTTTCACTTTGGGTATACTGTATTTTAGTTGCAGAGGTCTTAAGATGAAATGAGTGGAATTATTTATATTATATTGTGTACATTTTTGCATACAATATTTCCTTCTTTTTTTTTTGTAGGGAGATGTGTTATTTTTTTTTGGGGGGGGGGATTTCTATATATATAATTTTCGTTGCATTTCTGTTTAGTACATGGCATGCCTATTCCGGGTCAGAGTGTCCTCCATATATCATAGACTAGTGGGGGCGAGTGTGCACCTCCTCCCGGAGCGAGGAGCTTGGGGTGGGGGGTGGTGGTTAGGTCCTAATCCATGTATGTAGTTGTTTCTTGTACGTCAAGGTAAATGAACTCTTTAATCATGAGTATTCCACAAAAAACCTATATCTCAGTATATTATTGTACAAGATTGCATTTGGTAGCGAAGAGAGTTCAGCTGCCTTCGGGTCCTCGAGTTGACAAGTCCCTAACCTGAGAGGGTTGTTGTGTACGGTGTACTTACGAACGAACCTTTTGTAATAAATGAAAAAAACCCATATTCTGACGTCTCATTATTCATCTACATGGGTCGCATATACATATATATATATATATATATATATATATATATATATATATATATATATATATATATATATATATATATATATATATATATATATATATATATATATATATATATATATATATATTGTGGCTATTTATTATCATTAGTAAAAATGACCCTTTTTCCAAAATTTATTTTCAATTTTGACGACCTAAGCAGACGATCGAGCAATGATTTGCCACCCGTAATTGAAGTAACTCGTGTGTTAGCTCAGTGAATTTTACAGGATCTTTTAGGATCAATCTAATGTAATAATCATCTCGATTGAAATGTCAATTGGCAGGATATTTGAACTTTTTTTATAAAGGTTTTAGTGTAAGAGAAATCACTTGTAACAAGGAATTTTAAATGAATGAATTGTGATTTATTAGAAAGATTTAAAAGCTCCTTCCATTTACTAATCTTTGTTAATTTAATCAGCTGAAATAGATTGTTCTACGCATTGCTTAAAAAATACTTTGATTATCATCCATTTATTGTGTAAAGGCCGCTTCTTTGTTATGTTATCTTACAGTACACTTTCGTCTGCTGAAAAAAAAAAAATAATAAGAGAGTTTTCCAGCGAGGGTTTACTTTTTTTGTTTTTCTATCCATATAAATTCCTACTAAAACCTGCATTTTGATGACTAGTTATATTCTATTGTAATCAGGTTGAAAGATTATTATTTGTTAAAATATAAAGTAAAAAAACCATAAGTCTCTATCACGTAGATCCACAACCGTATGAATTTGAGCATTTTACCGACCTTTGTCCATCATGAGACGGATTGATCTATTAAATTCGTATAAGAATTTTCCGTCCACCACTCAAGTAAGTGGTTCTCTTACATGCCACCAGACAAAAAATACATAAACAAGATTATTGGCTATTTGTAATTGTAAAAGTGACCTCGTGCGGATATTAAAATTTAGTGCAAAGGCTAGTTTTTATCAAAAACAAATTTGATAAACTAAGAATTAATTTATAATTACACTCACATTCATTTTGTCAAAGTTAAAATAAAAAAAAAAAAAAGTCTTTTGTTCTTTGAAAATTTCAATAGTAAAGTTCACTTTGTGTTTAGAATTTTTTATTTTTTCTCAGGAAATATTTTTTTTTTTTTTTTTTGTTCATTGTGATGCATAATGTCTGGTATATCTATGGAATGGTTTCATCTACGTAAGACTAGAATTACATAGTCGAGGACCTCTCTTTATGAAAGCACATGTGTGTTTCCTTCATATCTTGGTTTTTTCCGCCTTAGCTATGGCCAACAACGGTCGACTAACAACTACGTACCTAATCTATAGTTTAGATTAACAGAAACCATTTTAATAATGAGGCTACCTGTTCCTTTCGTACGATCAGAACCTTGAACGCAAATCCTCAAGCTTGACAGCTGAGATATCTCTAGTGTTATCATGACAAAACAGAAAAAGAGTTGCTCTTCTTATTCCTTCTACGATATGGGAGGAGCATTCCCCAACCTAAGCGAATCAGACAGTAAAGAGCTGTCATTTTTTTGCGCAAGCATAAAAATGTTACAAATCGAGTTGCAATATTTCATTCTGTGTTATCAATTGACATCCCAACTATCCACTTCAAATACAAAACACACAAGCATATATATATATATATATATATATATATATATATATATATATATATATATATATATATATATATGTGTGTGTGTGTGTGTGTGTGTGTGTGTGTGTGTGCGTGTGTAATTATTTTACGTAGGAGAGACCAAGTAGACTCTTTCTAGGGATGGGTTGCATAAGGTTTCCCCTTCCCCTCCCCCTGCCCCGAGGAGTCCGACACTGAGGAAATACGGAAGTCATTCCTGTTTTAGATGTTGTGGAGTTAGGTTTATTGTAGATTCTTGATACAGCCTGTAAGAATTTGCATCATTGCCTAAATGTTATTTGATAACCGTTAATGTTCAAGCAAATATTGCTAACCTAATTCATTATCAGTTGATTTGCAAAAGATAGCAGCAGTAGAATAAAATAGCCGCTCTTGTTGGTAGATTGATAAAAAACGAAATTTAAGTATTAACTTCACATAAGAGATAATCAATGATGGGTACAGTAGATACTGATGACTGTATAGAACCTTGAATGCATTCAGAATTTAGTATTTCGTATCGAAAATAAGTTATAGTGATGACGTTATTACATTATGGCAAAAGCTTTCAGAAATTTGTTTTATTTACAAATCATATAAAAAATGCGATTTAGACTCAGAACGACGAAATTTTCCGGAACTTTGTCATGAAAGTATGATGTACTTATTTTCCCAAAATGTATTGTCCTAATTTGACCGACCAAATAAATGTGGAGAGGGCATAAGCACAAACTTATTCCACATACTAATACCCTCTAATACCCTGACTATAACTTATCAATGATTTTATAATTGCTAGTAGCTTTATCATGAGAAGTTACACAGCTTAGAGATCAAACTGACTTATCAATTTCATGCACAAAGGTCTCATAATCTTTATTCAAATAGGCTTAACTCTGTATGGTAAAATCCATATTTACAGTGATCAAGTGGCCGAATTGCTAAAGTTAAATGGTGCTGGATGCGAGTCTTTTGACCGGGTAAATTACTTCAGGTAAACTGGCGCTTAACGAGCGAAAAATACATTACTATCCGTGAAGCTCTAGTTCGAGGTGTTCGAGCAATAGCTATCTATACCAGCTCCTCAGCCTACCAGGGTAGTATTTAAACCACAATTTCTACAGCTGATGTCGTAAGTGGGGAAAACAAAAAACTAAATATCAAAATATCTCGGATATAAATGTTTGATTGTCCTTTTTTATCACTAAATCATACAGCTTAAGAGTAATGCCCTTGGATTCGTACATATTTTCTCTCACTTTTTTAAAATGATAACACAGAGTGGAATAAGGCAACTTGATTTGTAACATTTCAATGCATTCGCTCATAGAGACAGCCCTTTACTGTCTTTGATTCGATAAGGTTGGAGAAGGCTCCGCCCATTTCGTAGAAGTAGTAAGAAGAGCAACACCGTGTCTGTTTTGTCATGGGAACACTAGAGACATCTTACGAAAGATTTCCTCTGAGTGTCGGCGTTCTTTTGATTCTAACTGTACATACAGAAAGTTCCTACAGTAGGACTGATGTAGGCTATGTTG
>NC_090730.1:40893093-40918093 GCF_036898095.1 Palaemon carinicauda
TTGTGTAGTTGCCGGCCGGCACCCATTGCCGGCCGGCATTGGCTGTTGCCGGCCGGCACATGCATTTGAACCAGAGTTCTGCTGCCTTATAGCTGTTAAGTAGTATACTTTAAAGCTATTTATGGTGTGTGCCGGCCGGTAAGTGCCGGCCGGCACGTAACCTCCTATACTGTACCAGTATTCTTCAGTATAACATATACTGTAAGAAGAAAACTATAGTATGGGTTTTGGTACAGCACTGTGTGTTCTAACACTTTTGTGTTTTCTTGCACAAGTCCTTTGCTGTTGCCCTACAGATAGGAAAGTGAGTTCTTTCCTGTCTATTTTCCAGGATTTTAAAATCATTGCTTAGGTGTGAGCTCCACCTGTTTCCTCTGGAAACTTTGCATTGGTTACTCTAGAAAAGATTAACCATTTGATTTTATTATCTGGAAGGCTGCAACAATGGGTTGTGAGGGAAACACAAGTGTGTGTCTTTCCTTTATGAATTTTTTATGCTATACTATGCATACCCAGTGATACATAGTTCACTTGATACTCATGGAAATTTCTTCTCTTTACAGAAGGACCCTCCGAAGTGCGGAAGTGTTTTCTGCAACGTCCGCAGCAAGAACCTTTGCGGACATGAGTTTTGTAGGAGACACGCAGCATGCGCTGTCGCCAAGGATGATCTCCAGTATTGGGACACTCAGGTATGTACTGTGTGCACTAACCTGATTACTGAGGCCTTTGATTCCCCTAGGACGGCGGAATCAAGGGATATAGCAAGGGAGAAGATTCGTACCTGGGTAAGGGGCTTCCAAAAGAACACCTCTGGCCCTTATCTTCCAAGTGAGATGATGAGGGCGTATCTTTTCCCTAAGGCATCAGCTGATGCAGCGATTCCCCAGCCTCAAGAGGAGATCCCCCAAGTTCAGATCCAGGTGGATGCTGAAGTCTCGGTCGCTATGCAAGACATCCAGTTAGAGGACAGGATGTCTGTCGTGGATGAGCGTCTGAAGGAAGACCCCCTGGCAGAAGCCCAGGGTGAAGTTCAAGCCCCAGACGGTGTAGAGGAAGAGGTCGACGAGGTGTCGGCTACTCCGGTTCAGATCCCGGAGCCTATTCCCTCAACATCGGCCGGTCTCCCAGTAGAGCTGGGACAGGCCCTCTCCTCCATTGTTGGAATGATCCAACATATGCAGAAGGAGAATCAGGAGAAGGCGGCTGCAATGGAACTGCGGATGCAGAGCCTTGCAGAATCACATGGGCCCCCGAAGAGGTTCAATGTGAAAGACCTTCCCTTGTGCTCAGATGCTAAACCATGTGTCTGGCTGAGGAAGGAACCAGCTTCAAAGGAGGAGACAGAGCCGAAGGAGGTCATAGTGATGGACCATACTAAGGCTCAAGCTCTGCTTTCATCCTCGTTGAAAGAGAGGGGCTTCTCTAACTCAAAGGTAGCTGCATTGAGCAAGAAGCTCCCTTCCTTTGTGTCCTCTCCTGCTAGAGCCTTCCCCTTTTTACAGAAAGGTTTTGCGGCTGTACTAAAAGCAGTCGAGGCCGACAAGCCTTGCCCCTCCCTGGAGGAGTGTAAACCCTTGTTGCTGGCCCTACCTATGGACCACAAAGACTGGAAGGACGTCCATCTTACGTTCTCAGTTGGGAAGTTGGAGGCTGATATCGCCGGACGTCAGTTCGGCGAGGACCTCCCTAAGCTGTCTGACTTTCTCTTGCAGAGAGAGTTCGAGACAAAAGAAAGACTGGCTGCCTCAATGTCTCTTCAGACTACTCTTGAGACGATGGTAAGTGACCCCAAGGTCCATGAAATGTTCATGGTGGTGGCCAAGACTCATCTGGCCACAGTGACGAAGGACCTTTATGGCTTTGTCAAGGCGAGGAGAGCTTGTAGGGAGTTCGTGTTCACCTCGGCTACGGTGAGGCACGAGCCAAGGAAACTAATCTCCTTCAACATTTGGGGAAAAGACCTTTTCCCTACCGATTTGGTCAAAGAAGTAGTTGATAAGGCCGCCTTGGAGAATAGAAACCTTCTCCAGAAGTGGGGCCTGGCTATCAAAAGAAAGTCTTCCCCGGATGAGGGTCCTCAACCAAAGAGGAAGACTATGAGGACTAGGCTACCGTCTCGGCCAGCCAAGCCTGTTAGACAGCAACTGCAATTGCCATTGCCTCCAGTGCCCCAAATCGTGGCACAAACCCCGACCACTTTTCAGTGGGTACCCCAGGCCGTGTCGACACAGTCCCCGGCATTCACCCCATCGTTCGAAGGGCAGTCTACTTCCTTTCGAGCAAAGCCTAGAGGGGCAGCCAGAGGCTCGTCTGGGCGCCCCTCAAGGGGAAGGGGATTCAGGGGTGGTCGTGGTAAGGGAGGCGAGACCTCGGGACGGCAGTCCAAGTGGGATGATACCGGTAGGAGGGAGACCTCTGAAATTTCGGGACCGGTGGACCTTCGATCCCTGGGCCCACAGCCTACTCAAGAATGGACTGGGCTGGAGCTGGTACAGCACTCCACCCCCGGGCCTTCGGGTTTTCCAACACTCCACCCCCGTTCTGGAGGAGTACATTCAAGAACTGTTGGAGAAAAATGTGATCCGAAAGGTGAAGTCCATCAAATTCCAAGGGAGGCTGTTTTGTGTTCCCAAGAAAGACTCGGAAAAGCTCAAAGTCATTCTGGACTTGTCGCCACTCAACAAGTTCATAGTGTATTGCAAATTCAAGATGCTAACACTGCAACGCATAAGGACCTTACTGCCCAAGAGGGCATATTCCGTCTCTATAGACTTGTCAGACGCCTATTGGCACATTCCAATCAACCGTCGACTCTCCCCCTACCTAGGGTTCAGGCTACAACAAAGACTATACGCCTTCAGAGCCATGCCATTCGGGCTAATCATAGCCCCAAGGATTTTGACGAAGCTTGCGAGCGTAGCTCTCAAACAATTATGCCTAAAGGGAATTCAGGTAGTAGCCCACCTGGACGACTGGTTGGTGGGGGCAGCATCCGAGACAGAATGCTTGCAAGCTTCCAGTCAAGTGATCCAGTTCCTAGAGTACCTAGGTTTCAAGATCAACAGAAAAAAGTCTCGACTTTCTCCATCTCAAAAGTTCCAGTGGCTGGGAATCCACTGGGACCTTTTGTCACACCGTTTCTCCATCCCGGCGAAGAAAAGGAAGGAGATAGCGGGTTCTCTCAAGAGACTTCTAGATTCCGAAAGGATATCAAGACGCGAACAGGAGAGGGTACTGAGCTCTCTCCAGTTTGCTTCGGTGACAGACCCAATGCTAAGAGCACAGCTAAAGGATAGTGGCCCACAAGTGGCCGAACAGCGTGTGGTTCCCCCTGGCATTGGAACTACGGTTGAAGTTTCTACTACTACCAGATCCAGTTCTGACCCAGCGAGTCCAGAAGTCGACTGTCTGCGCTTCATTACAGAAAACCCGGACCCTGCAGCTCATGATTTTCTCTCCCTAGCGGTGAGAAAGCGTTTCGGGATTTCGAAAGCCAGCATATACTTCCTAGATGAATATAAGTGCAAATCTACTAGAAGGCAATATGAGTCATCTTGGAGAAAATGGGTGGCCTTTGTCAAGGCGAAGAATCCGCAGGAGATCTTGACAGACTTCTTCTTATCTTTCTTCATCCACCTCCATGGTCAAGGGTTGGCAGCTAACACGATTTCAACGTGTAAGTCTGCTTTGACAAGACCCATTCTATATGCCTTCCAGGTCGACCTCGCTAACGAGATCTTTAATAAAGTTCCGAAAGCCTGCGCTAGGCTCAGACCTTCAGCACCTCCAAAGTCCATTTCATGGTCTTTAGATAAAGTTCTGCATTTCGCTTCACTGTTGAACAATAAGGAGTGTGTGTTAAAGGATTTGACCCAAAAAGTTATTTTCCTATTTGCAATCGCGTCCGGGGCCAGGGTTAGTGAGATTGTAGCCCTCTCGAGAGAGAAAGGTCATGTTCAGTTCCTGGATGGGGGAGAGCTGAACCTGTTTCCGGATCCTACGTTTCTCGCCAAGAACGAGTTACCCACCAACAGGTGGGGTCCCTGGAGAATCTGCCCTCTGAAAGAAGATGCATCTCTATGTCCAGTAGAATGCCTAAAGGTCTATCTTCGTAGAACTTCAGACTTCAAGGGTGGTCAACTATTCAGGGGAGAAACTTCAGGCTCAAATTTATCACTGAAACAACTCAGAGCGAAAATCACATATTTTATTCGCAGAGCGGATCCTGACAGTACACCCGCAGGTCACGATCCGAGGAAAGTTGCCTCATCCTTAAATTTCTTTAATTGTATGGATTTTGAACATCTTCGTTCATACACTGGCTGGAAGTCTTCCAGAGTGTTCTTTCGTCACTATGCGAAGCAAGTGGAGCAACTAAAGAGATCTGTGGTAGCAGTGGGTTGCTTCGTTAACCCTGCTGTTTAACTCTGCGAGGAACAGTGGTTTTAATTGGGACGATTAATTCCAGGGTGAGTGTGTAGTTACATACTATTCTACAAACTAAGTGTGAGGGCACCGAGTTGCCCACGTTGACTGTTCCACTTCTAAAGGTGAACATAGCATAAGTGCAGACATGTGTGCCGAGCGTTTCTAACGCTAATGTGACTGATTAGTAATACAGACTTTTATGACTTTGATACCTCGGTATGTTAAAAGTGGCACTAATGTTTTTCTTTCAGATAAACAAGTTTCTGTTTACTATCATACTTATGCTAAAATTTTTGGTTATCCTCCTCTTATATATGTATATAATTGTTGTTAACCTGTCTATTTATTGCCTGTCAATAAACTTGTTCTTGAGAACCTTGCGTCACCTTCGGCTGTGTCAATTTACTGGTAATGATTGAGCATTCATTCTATGTATATTTATCTGGGATAATTCTAATAGATTGTTCCTTTATGCAAGCTAATGTTGCATTGGTTTATGCTTTCCCTTAGCGGGAGGACTCCATCCCATAAGGGGACGGTGGCGGATTTACAAATTTACTCCTACGCGGATATAAACCTTTGTCCAATACAAGTATTGAGCGGAGAACTGGTCGATATTTCATATTGACGCAGTGATTCTTTACAAACTATGCTTTACTTAATATAGGGTGAGACCACTATATTGGCTTGCCTGGTATTCATACATAGGTATATGTACTCTTCGAGACTTTTCCAGAGTCTAGTAGGACTCTTCCCTGTAGGGGGCAGGAAGCTCTGACATGGTTTATGGTTAGTTGAAAAGATGTATAACGGTAACATCTTAGGTCTCTAGGTCTAGTCGACCGGGGAAATACCTCCGGGGAGTACGGCAAGTTCTGAGAATCCACAGATACAGTAATGCTCTGGTATACTTCCATCAGGACGACATGGCTTGAGCACAAAAAACGGATTTTGAGCGAAGCGAAAAATCTATTTTTGGGTGAGATGGCCATGTCGTCCTGATGGACCCTCCCTTCCCTTTCTATGAAAGGGCTGTAGGTCCCCTCCCTACATACAGTATCTGTAGCACATCGTGTATCGCTACAAGGAATACAGATGGCGCCAGGATTGGCGCAATGCACGCTTACGAAACGGGAGAAGAGAGAGCCTTGCGAACGGCTCTCCTTTTTCTTTCTCGTTTTCATTTTCTTGCCAATTGACCCCTTCGAAGTGTTATCTCTGTTCGGGGTGCAGATTACCATGTGGCGTGTCAAGAATACGTCCTCTGATATTTCGCGATATCCCTGGTACTTTCATTAGAGATATTCGCTCCAGGAGTTAGAATTCTGGGTACCTTAAGGTAAATTCTCTGGGAATATCGCCGTAGTTGTAATATACCCTAGGAAGCTACCCTATAGGAACTTCCATCAGGACGACATGGCCATCTCACCCAAAAATAGATTTTTCGCTTCGCTCAAAATCCGTTTTGTGAACCCGTGTGGCATCACCCCAAAAAGAATTAGTGCAAGAAATATAGTTTTGAATCAAAGGTAAAATAAATGGGAGATGTCTCTTAAGTAAGTGTGTTTCTCAGTTATGTAACTTTGCCTCGTGCGAAGTTGGTGCACGAGGGTTTACAGGTAAAAAAAGTTAATATATGTGGTTGTAAATAACCGAGTATTTCACCACACTCTTAACAACCTTGGGATCAGAGCCCTAGGCAAAATCACACAAAGACAAGAGCTTGTCACCGGCCGGGAATCGAACCCTGGTCCGGCAAGCTTGTATAGACAGTGAATACCACTCTGCCACGAAAAAAGATTAAAGTCAATGACAATTCTTTTGTACTTATACCTGTCGATTTCCGGTGTTTTGTACTTAGTATTGAAATCATCCCATCTTCAACATCGCAGCTAATATGTAGTTTGTTACTTGGCATTCGATTAATGACAAATTTGGCTTATTTGAATAAGAAAAACACGTCTAGATGTGCCAAATTTATCATTAATCATATGCCAAGTCCCAACCCTACCAATTAGCTACGATGGTGAAGATGGGTTGATTTCAATTCTAAGTACAAAACACCTGAATTCGACAGGTATAAGTAACGAAAGAATTGTCATTTACTTTTATCTTACTTCGTGGCCGAGTGGTAGTCACTGTCTATACAAGCTTGCCGGACCAGGATTCGATTCCCGGCCTGTCACAAGCTCTTTTCTTTGTGTGATTTCACCTGGGGGTCTGATCCCGAGGTCATTAAGAGAATCCAGACAATAATGTATCAAAAATATATATGGCTTATTTGAATATATATATATATATATATATATATATATATATATATATATATATATATATATATATATATATATAAATATATATATATATATATATATATATATATATATATATATATATATATATATATATATATATATATATATAAATATATATAAATATATATATATATATATATATATATATATATATATATATATATATATATATATATATATATATATATATATATATATATATACATATATATATATATATATATATATATATATATATATATATATATATATATATATATATATATAAATATATATAAATAGACAAATATATTTATCAATAAGTGATTTCTGTTTATGAACTGGTGTTTTCTTAAAAAAGAACTCCAGAATTACATCTATACAGAACATGGATCTGAACTTCGCTTCCCACTCACTTTACCTCGATGCCCACTATATTTCTGTAAATTGCTCAACACTGTTTGGATTCAAGTTATATATAGCTTGGCAGTGTCATAATCCCCATCACCAGAGAAATATTTCTCATTTTAGTTTGAATGATATCAAAAACTATTTTACCAGATGGGGAAAATGATTTAATGTGCATTTGCAGGAATGATTCGGGAGAGATTTTCCTCTTTTACTGATGCAAGTTGAATTAAAAAAAAAAAAAAAAATTCTCAGCATAAAGCAATTGTTTCTCGGAAGTATTTTCGTCAAAGAAATCAACCATGGACATTTTATTCATTAATCTTCGAGAGACGAGTCATAAAAAATGAAATAAAAATCCTACAAACTCATTAGCAGTCATTTAATTCAGCCTGATAGGTAACGTCTCTGCCTGGTATTTGCAAGTCGGGGATTCGAGTCCCGCTCAGACTCGTTAGTGCCATTAGTGTCTGCAACCTCACCATCCTTGTGAGCTAAGGTTGGGGGGTTTTGGGGAGCCTATAGGTCTATCTGCCGAGTCATCAGCAGCCACTGCCTGGCCCTCCCTGGTCCTAGCTTGGGTGGAGAGGAGGCTTGGGCGCTGATCATATAATATATGGTCAGTCTCTAGGGCATTGTCCTGCTTGCTAGGGCAATGTCACTGTCCCTTTCCTCTGCCATTCATGACCGACTTTTAAACCTTCGTGTGTGGAATCTTACTTTACTTAAGGGCCACTTTCCTCGTCCCATCACACAGCGGATCCCTGCACACTAAAATCGTTTACATGCTTAGGTATTTGCGTAACACGCAGGTAAATTGCGTGTTTATAGTCAAATCCACATTATCGAACCACATAGAAAAAAATTCTTCGGTTTCTTCATGAGAATCTTTATAGTTTAAGTCTTTCGGATGTCCAGTGACAGATTGCTATCTAGTTTTAGAGCTGCCTATTTGAAAGCTCTGGTACCTACAATAGACATGCATCTTGGCTTCAATAATTTGAAACCATCTGTAACTTCTCTAGTGTCTACATGACTCTGCTGCACGATGTGTAGAAATTCTCTTTGATATTTAGGGCATTCAGTTCTGATAACTTGAACTCTTCTAGTTTCAATAAGCAGCCAGTGTAATTCCATTAATATTAAAGAAATCCTTTCTCGGAGTGGGACACCGTCTACCTCTTATGTTCATTGTGTTATGAAATTTCTTTAGTTTTTACTTCGGGTAGATTGGAACAGACGGAGTTGCAGTAGTCAATTATAGTAATAATACAGTCTATCAAATATTTCTTTACAGAATATTCATCCTAATACTTATTTATTGAAGCAATGTATTTAAGATCATATCATGCGGTTTTTACTACATTATTAATATGAACAATGAGAAACAAGATACAGTCAGGAGATATCACTATGTCACGAACTTTACAGGATATCGGGACAGAGTTGCTATTAATTTTTATTTGGATGTCACCCAAGTTTCTTAAGCCATTTTTCTTTCCAATCACCATAAACTCAGTTTAATTTTGATTAAATTTTAGATGTTTAACTGTCATTCATTCGCTAACACTGGTAAGAATTTGGTTTAAATTTTCAGAAATATCCTTGATGTCGTATAAGGGGAGTAAAATTGGGTCATATCAGAGAAAAATTTAGACATCATTTCATGCCTCTGATCTATTTCCTAAACTATTCAAAATTAATAAATTAATAATATCAATATACTTGCCAAAATGCAGAGATATTATCTCTCTCTCTCACTCTCTCTCTCTCTCTCTCTCTCTCTCTCTCTCTCTCTCTCTCTCTCTCTCTCTCTCAGACATACACACACATACACACCTGAGACACTTCAAAGAGATCAGTCTTTATTCGATCCAATTCTCAGCATAATCTTCAAAACAGGAGTTTAATCCTTAAATGAAGAAAATTGATTGGATTGTTATCATGATTGGGGATGGATATATTTTGCGTCTCTGTGTGTGTGTGCGCGTGCACTCGCAAGCGTTCAATTTTTATCAGCTTCCAAGGATTGCCTTTGAAATTAAACTTTGTGACAATGAAATCAACCGAGGAACCTTTAAATCAACGGGGCTAGTGTGTTTCCTAACGGGGAATATATCACAAAGCTATTGGTACATCTGTAAAGAAATAAAGTTTACACGAGTCATAGCCTACGGATTAGAAATACCTGTTGAAAGTCTTATTACACATGAAATATTCTAATGACGTCAAAGACAACCAGAACATTATCTTTATTACAATTGAAAATTTATCAAATCAAGAAAATATCCTACTTAATAAACCCTTAGAGGTGGGGCTCTTTATTACACAAGATGTACATATATATCTTATATAATACCTATGTACAGTGTATTCATATAACTAAATCTACATATACATATCTATATATCGTTGTGAGATTGTGTGTATGTGTTTGTGTATAAGTTTGTGTTTATCGATCTATACACATATCTATCTTTTCCCGTCCTGCTTGAACACCATGCTATGTTTAACTTTCACTTCAACTAAATAAGAATCAGATACGGCTTCAACCTCCATACACTTGCCCTTTCATCTGCTCTGTACGAATACTCACTTTGTATCTTTGAAAACCAAGTACTTCATAAAATCAAGCCCCTTTCCAAACATATTTCATCTCCCCTGGTCTCTTCTTTTTTATATACTCTAACAACTGCTTACCTATTAACTAGGCCCATTCCTCCTGTGTGTATGTGTGTGTGAGAGAGAGAGAGAGAGAGAGAGAGAGAGAGAGAGAGAGAGAGAGAGAGAGAGAGAGAGAGAGAGAGAGAGAGAGAGGCTCAACTCCTAGGTTACCGCTTAACGATGTTAGGCAGTTGCATCGTGAATCCTACTGGGATATAAAGAGAAATTTCGCAAACACTAGCTCAGCAGAAAAAAAAAATAAAAAAACTAGAAAACCCCATTTTGTTAATAAAAATACTTGTGTGTCATCGTAAATAGGAAATTATTAAAGAATCAACTCGAGATAAAGTGGTTTCGAAGCAAAATAGATCTACAATAAAGGGATCTTATACAGAATAAATAATATAAATCCCAAAGAATAGGTCTAACAGAAAGAAGAATTCTTCTGGACCAAACCTGAAAAGAAGAAAAAGTCGTAAAGTGAAAAATTATGTCTCATCCGCTAGTGCCAGCAAGTTAAGTGACATATGACATCACAAAGTATTTAGAACACGTCCCATTCACTTTACTAGATTTACAGGTGACACTGGTACCCAACCATGGAAGTGCATACTGAGGTTTTATAGATGAGAAACCATAGAAATGAACCTGTTACATACAAACTTATAAAATGTCTAATTATATACGAGTATAAATAGATATACAATACGTATTTACATATATACAATTTTATATAATTATAATTATATATATATATATATATATATATATATATATATATATATATATATATATATATATATATATATATATATATATAACAATCATGCATATATATATATATATATATATATATATATATATATATATATATATATATATATGTATATATATATATAAATATATATAAATTTATATATATATATATATATATATATATATATATATATGTATATATATATATATATATATATATATATATATATATATATATATATATAAACAATTATGCATATGTATATATATATATATATATATATATATATATATGCATATAAATATATACATATAGATAGATAGCTAGATGGCATAGAAAGACGTTAAACAGAGGGGAGTGAAAGGATGTGTCTGAGGACTTTGTCCTACAGTATACTAGCAATGGTGGATGATGATGATGATTATATATATATATATATATATATATATATATATATATATATATATATATATATATATATATATATATATATATATATATAGATATAGATATAGATATAGATATAGATATAGATATATATATATATATATATATATATATATATATATATATATATATATATATATATATATATATATATATATATATATGTGTGTGTGTGTGTGTGTGTGTGTGTGTATGACTAATGTTCATCTTAACTTTAAAACAAGTATTGAGGGATTAAGAAAATAAAGCATAAAAATATACTGCTAGAAATACTATTCATATAAACATTTTGAAAGTGCTTACATCTCTAGAATTCAAAGAAAGTTTTAACATCCTGTTTCAAAATTCCTTTACACTAAATACCCATAGAATGTTTCCATAGAATATTCTTTTATATATAGTTTCAGAAAAAGTTGTACACAGAGATGTTAAGGAATACTGAAAAACATTTTAAATATTTTCTTATGTACATTCATGGCATCTTAACTAGATAAGAAAGATTTCATAAACGATCATATGCCAAAATTATCATATGGCCACCAGCAAGCAACACCACCGGACTCAGCACAACTTCCAACTCAATCCTCAGTGCCTTCAAGTTCCCACCACCCACTCCCACATAAAGCCATCCCCCAGACCCCACCGGCCTTACGTCCCGATGACACATACCAAGTGTTTAGGGAATGGCATAGACTCTGGGATGACTACAGTGGACCTAGGGACTTTACCTACCAGGAAGCAGCTAATACAGCTTCGTATGTGCCTAAGCCTGGAGACTCAAAGAATACTGGAACACACGCTCAACGTGCCACCAGACACAGATTGGAACGTGGTGGAAGTCTTAAATGTTCTCCAGGAACACATCAAAAACCTGCGAAATGAAGCTTTACGTTGCAGGGACCTGCTTTCCTGCAAACAGAGGGAAGGGGAAAGCTTCAGCGATTTCTACGTCAGACTGAAGCACGTAGCAGAGGAAATTGACGTCTGTGCTGGCCAGTGTTCAGTTTGTGAGGAAACTCAGCTAAAGATGATCATCATCATAGGAGTCAGAGACGAGGATCTCACACAAAAACTTATTGCCCTGGACACTTCAGCTTCATTGGCCGCCATGGTCAATGAATGTCGCTCCTATGAGGCCACATGGACGGCCACCACCGCCATACATGCCCCTCCTTCTAAATTGTGTGCCGTCTCTACTTACAAAAAAAAACAAAGGATATGGCAGCAAAGGTGCCACTTCTCACCTAAACTCTAACAGGGACACTCCGTGCCTTTCCTGCACAAAGAAGCACGGCTCTACAGAAAAGTGTCCAGCTGCTGACAGCATATGAAGAAACTGCGCCGGAAAGGGACACTGGAATAAGACTTCAAAGTGTCCTGCCAACAAGGCCACGTATAGACACTGTGGCCGAGTGAGTCACTACGACAGATGTTGCCGACAGCAGATGAACGCCAAGCAGGGCGGCCCACCCAAAGCCACGCCCCCCTCCAGCAAGCCTTCAAATTGTCGCAAGGTTGAGGCCCTTTCCACAACAACTTGCCCTTCACCGGTACCCGTATCCCTCGACCTCACCTACAATGGTGTGACATCCAGGATTATGATGCTGCCAGACACAGGAGCTGACGTATCAGTGATGGGTCCACAGCACTTGGAACTGCTTCAAATCACCAGGAACGAGCTACAACGTTCTGCCACCTCAGTGACACTCACAGCAGATGGATCACAGATGACACCAGCTTTAGGTACCCTTAAGGCCACTCTGTCTCTGGCCAACCAATCCTGTCATGCCATGATCCAAGTCCATGAATGTATCCAGATGCCACTCCTGTCCTATGCACACTGCAAGGAGTTAGCCCTCATACCGCCAGACTTTCCACAGCCCAATCTACAGGTCGTCCACGTGAACCGATGTAAGGAGCTACACATCCATGCCAACTCGACCCCTGCTGAGGCCCGAGAATATTTCCTTAGAACCTTCCCTGATGTGCTTGTGTCTAAGGAAGACCTTAAAGCAGCTCCACTGAGGACGATGGCAGGACCTCCAATGAAAATCCACCTTGAAGAGGAGGCTGTTCCATTCGAAATTCACACCCCACGGCAGATCCCCTATGCTTTCCGCGAACCTGTCAAGATAGCACTAGATTCTATGGTCCAGCAGGGTATCATTAAGCCTTGTGGAGACGAGCCATGGGAATGGTGCCACCCTCTAGTTGTCGTCCCAAAGGCAAAGGTAGTTCGCATCACAGTGGATCTCACCAAGTTAAACACTCAAGTCTCCAGACCAGCCCACCTTCGCCCACACCCATAGCTGCTGTCCATACGGTCGATCCCACAGCCAAATTCTTAACCACTGCGGATGCTCTACACGGTTACTGGCAGATGGAGCTAGCGGAGGAGGACCGTCATCTCACCACTTTCATTACTCCTTATGGACGCTTCCAGCATTGCTGAGGACCTATGGGCTTCGCTGCCACCGACGGCCCCTACTGTTACCGCGGCGACCTAGCTCTCCAGGGTATGAAGAAATGTGTCAAGGTTGTCGATGACATTCTCATCTCTGACGACGACTTACTGTCATCTTACCATAGGATCCACGAATAACTCACTCGCTGTCGCAAAAATGGCATCACTCTCAACACAGATAAGTTCGTAGTGGCGGAGACCCGAGTAAATTTCTGTGGATTCACCCTTTCCAAAGAAGGAATAGCTGCCGATCCAGGACGAGTTACAGCTCTGCAAGACTTCCCCACACCTTCTAACTTGATGGACTTACGTTCCTTCATGGGGTTAGTTAACCAACTGGCAGAGTTCACTCCAGATATCGCCCTGATTGCACAGCCCCTACGCCCACTCATGAGCCCTAAGCGCTCTTTTATTTGGACACCGGACCATGACCAGGCCTTCAAACGTGTGAAGCAAGCACTTTCAAGCCACCCAGTTCTAGCGCCTTTTGACCCAACTTTGCCAACCATTCTCCAGACCGATGCATCTCGTCTCTATGGAATAGGCTACGCTCTCTTCCAAGACCATGGTTCAAGACGTCTCCAAGTAGTCCAGTGTGGATCCCGTTTTCTCGCAGACGCCGAGACGAGGTATGCAACAATCGAGTTGGAGATGCTTGCTGTATCTTGGGCTCTCACAAAGTGCCGTTTGTACCTCCAAGGACTGCCATCCTTCACTCTGCAAACTGAGCATCGTCCACTAGTTCCCATTATCAACAGCTACACGCTGGACATGATAAAAAACCCACGGATACAGCGAATGAAGGAACTTATGTCACAATACCAGTTTACTGTAATGTGGCGTGCTGGCAAGTCTTTATGCATTCCAGATGCACTCTCGCGCGCACCTGTCACCTACACAACGTCTGAGGATATGATTGGCTGTGCTGAAGTAACGTCACACGTCAGGTCTGTCATCGACGTGGTAATAGCTTCCCAGGAAGAGGATGCCACAATCGTCAACTCCAACTGAACTCTACACGACATGTCAACAGCAGCGCAGGCCAACCCTGACTACGTCCGGCTTCGTGATTGCAATTACGTGCCAGCCAGCAGAGACCCTTTTTCTTTTGCAGAGTGAACCCCAGACCTCCCTTGGTCTCACTTCCATGTCTGCCGGTAGAGTCCGACAGGCTATGGATTTCTTGGAAGCCTGAATGCTACATTCTTCCCTTCCATATGTTCACTCTTCCTGGATGGAAGGTCGTATGGCAATGCCGCCTTATAACCTTACATCTATACTGTTTCTCTTACTAGTGTTTTGTAACCCTACCCTGGCTGCTGGCTGCCGGGCAAGTGAAGGTTCTCTGGTTCTTAGCCACTGTTGGCAGACATGGGTATTGCTACTTTTGCCTGCCGGCAGTGGAAACACCTCCCGAAATCTGCTGGCCACTACGATTAGCGGCCGGCAGCCGGGTGTTAGTGTTTTCAACTGCCGGCCGGCAATCATTGCCGGCCGGCAATCATTGCCGGCCGGCGCACATTTGCGAACCAGTGACCTGCCGCCTATTAATCAAAGGTAGTATATCTTTGAACTATACAGGGGTAAAAGCCGGCCGGCACGTGCTGGCACACGCCGACACATGCCAGCGCGTGCTGGCCGGCACAGCAGCATTCGATGTACAGTAGTTACTATATTTGTAGTGTAGTACACACGACATTAATAAAACTACAGTACAGAGTTTGTTGTAACACTAAAGTTCTCCCAACATACTTAATGTTATCTTGTACAGCCTTTTGTTGAGACCGTACAATTTATAGAAAGTGAGTTCTTTCTGTGTTCATTCTATCCCGTATATTAAACCTTTATTTCAAGGTGTGAGCTACACCATAAATTTCCGTTTAGGAAATTACATAAGGTATTCTAGAATAGAATTAACCTTAGTTTTAATATCTTGGGAGGGTACAGCAATTGGCTGGGCAGGAAATACAAGTATGTGTCTTTCCTTCCTTTTTTTATAGGTTTACTGTGTAAGCTTCATGTTTCAATATAAGTGAAAAGCCTTCACTTGATACTCATGGATTTTTTTTCTCTTTACAGGAGGACCATCCGATGTGCGGGAGTGTATTCTGCAATGTCCGCAGTAAGAACTTCTGTGGACATCAGTTTTGCAGGAGGCATGCAGCATGCGTAGCCTCCAGAGGTGATCTCCGATATTAGGACCCTCAGGTTTGTACTGTATGTTTTAATCTGATTACTGAGGCTTTTGACAACCCTAAGTCGACGAAGTCAAGGGATGCTGCCAGGGAAAAATTACGTACCTGGGTGAGGGGTTTTCAGAAAAACACCCTACCTTCCAAATGAGAAGATGAGGGCCTACCTTTTCCCTAAAGCATCGGCTGATGCAGTCATTCCTCTGCCTCAGGTGGAGATACCTACTGCCCAGAATCCGGTAGATTCTGAAGTCTCGGCCGCCCTTCAAGACATCCAATTGGACGATAAGATGTGGGAGGTGTCGGATTCTACAGAGAAGGACCTTCTAAGAGAAGGTCAGGAGGAGGAACTGTCCCAGGCTCCTCAAGCAGAAGAGGAAGAAATCGACGAGATGTCGGTTACATCGGTTCCAGACCCAGAACCTGTTCCCTCTACATCGTCTGCTATCCCAGATGAACTGAGAAGGAATCTTTCTTCTATTGTTGAGATGATCCAACAAATTCAAAGAAAGAATGATAAGATGGAAGCTGCAATGAAACTGGACATACGTAGACTTGCAGCATCACGTGGGCCCCAGAAGCGACTCCACGTGAAGGATATTCCTTTGTGCTCGGACAGCAATCCTTGGAGTATGCCGAAGACATGCCAATGACAACCGGGAAGATCGTGATATCAGAAAAGTTGGGAGAAATTCCCCTGGAAGAAGTGGAATTTTGGCCCAACAAAGATTCTTATCTGGACTGCTATGTCCGTCTTAGGAAGGAGCCAGCCTCAAAGGAGGAGACGGGCACAGGTGTTCCTAGCGGGCTCCATGAAAGAGAGGGCCTTCACGAACTCAAAGGTGCCAGACTTGAGTAAGAAGCTTCCCTCCTTTGTGGCCTCTCCAACCAGAGCCTTTCCCTTCATGGAAAAGGGATATAAGGCAGCCTTAAAAGTGGTGGAGGCAAGGAAACCATGCCCCTCCTTGGAAGAGTGCAAGCCATTATCTCTGACCTTCCACTTGGACCAAGAAGACTGGAATGACGTCCACCTTACCTTCTCAGTCGGGAAGCTGGAAGCTGATATTGCTGAACGTCAGTTTGGTGAAGAACTTCCAAAACTGTCGAATGTTCTCTTGCGCAGAGAGCAAGAGACGAAGGAAAGACTTGCGGCATCGATGTCGTTGCAAACGACATTAGAAACAATGGCAAGTGACACCAAGAACCAGGACATGTTCATGGTAGTGGCCAAAACCCATCTGGCCACAGTTACGAAGGATCTATATAGCTTTATTAAAGCTAGGAGAGCCTGTAGAGAGTTTGTGTTCGCCTCGGCTGCGGTGAGGCACGAACCGAAGAAACTGATATCCTCTCGTATCTGGGGTGAAGACCTCTTTCCGGACAAAGTGGTTAAAGAGGTAGCAGACAAGGCCGCCACAGAGAATAGGAACCTTCTGAAAAAGTGGGGCTTAGATCTTAAGAGAAAGTCTTCTCCGGATGAGGGTCCCCAATCCAAGAAGAAGACAAAAACGCGGTGCCTCAGATAGTGGCACAACTTCCAACCACGTACCAGTTGGTACCTCAACAAGCGGCGACACAGTCGCCCGTTTTTAACTCAGCCTTCGAAAGGCAGACTTCTTCCTTTCGTTCGAAAGCTAGAGGAACAGCCAGAGGTTCTTCTAGATGCCATTAAAGAGGAAGGGGATACAGGGGAGGACGCGGTCAAGGAGGCAAGGCCTCGGGTCCACAACAGCAGAAGGGAGATACTTCCAGTAGGCGGGAGACTACAGCTATTTAGGGATCGCTGGACCTTTGATCCCTGTGCCCACAGCCTAATAAGGAATAGACTAGGTTGGAGCTGGAGCAGTCCTCCACCTCAATTTCCTCAATTCTCCCAACACCCAATCCCCGTTCTGGAAGAATATATCCAAGAGCTCTTAGACAAAAGAGTAATCCGGAAAGTTAAGTCCATCAAATTCCAAGGAAGGTTGTTTTGTGTTCCAAAGAAGGACTCAGAAAAACTCAGAGTCATTCTAGACTTGTCGCCACTCAACAAGTTCATAGTGAACTAAAAGTTCAGAATGCTCACACTTCAACACATAAGGACCCTACTGCCAAAAATGGCATATGCTGTCTCTATAGACTTGTCTGAAGCTTATTGGCACGTTCCAATTAATCGTCACCTCTCCTCCTACCTAGGCTTCAAGTTACATAGAAAACTTTACGCCTTCAGAGCCATGCCTTTCGGGCTAAACATAGCCCCAAGGATTTTCACGAAGCTCGCGAACGCAGCCGTCCATCAATTACGCCTAAAGGGGTCCAAGTAGTAGCCTACTTGGACGACTGGCTGGTGTGGGCAGCATCCAGGACAGAATGCATGCAAGCTTCTAAGATTGTGATCCAGCTCCTGGAATATCTGGGATTCAAGATCAACATCAAAAAGTCTCGACTTTCTCCAGCTAAAAAATTTCAGTGGTTTGGAATCCACTGGAATTTGGAGTCACATCGACTTTCCAGTCCTGGGAAAAAGAGGAAAGAAATACCAGGATCTGTCAAACGACTATTGAAATCCAAACAGATATCAAGACGCGAACAGGAGAGAGTGCTGGGCTCTCTACATTTTGCTTCGATAACAGATCCAGTGCTAAGAGCACAGCTAAGGGATGCAACAGGAGTCTGGAGAAAATACGCATCAAACGCGCGAAGAGATCTAATAAGACCACAACCGACTCGACCTCGAACGCTTCTCAAGCCATGGTCCAATGCAAAGCAATTGAAGAAATCAATACTTCTTCAACCTCCTCCCCCGTCAGTACCTATCCACACACACGCTTCAGAGGAAGGCTGGGGAGGTCACTCTCATCAGAAGATAGTAAAAAGGAGCTTGGTCCAATCTTTTCAAGTCATTTCACATCAATGTTCTAGAAGCCATGGCAGTACTTCTGACACTAAAGAAAGTTTCTCCTTGCCACTCGACCCACATAAGACTGGTTCTAGACAGCGGGGTGATAGTGAGATGCTGAATCGACAAGGGTCGAGGTCACCTCAAATCAACCAATTGATGTTGGTCATATTCCGTTTGGCGGAAAGGAAGAAATGGCACCTGTCAGCAGTTCACATTCAAGGGTTCCGCAATGTGACAGCGGATGCTCTATCCAGGTTTACACCTATAGAGTCAGGATGGTCCCTTGACGCAGGATCGTTCTCCCTCATCTTGAGTTAAGTCCCGGAGCTGCAGATAGACCTCTTTGCGACGAAAGACAACAAGATAATAGATCGTTACGTGTCCCCATACGAGGATCCGCTAGCGGAGGAAGTGGACGCTATGTCTCTGGGCTGGAACAGATGGTCCAGTATTTATCTGTTCCCTCCGCAAAACCTCCTTTTGAAGGTCCTCGACAAGCTGAGATCCTTCAAAGGGAAAGCAGCAATAGTGGCCCACAAGTGGTCAAATAGCGTGTGGTTCCCTCTGGCATTGGAACTATGACTAAAATTCGTACCCCTACCGGATCCATCCCTGTCTCAGCGACTACAGAAGTCGACTGTCTTCGCTTCATCACAGAAAACGCGGAACCTACATCTCATGATTTTCTCTCCTTATCGATGAGAAAAAGATTTGGTGTTAAAAGTCAGTTCAGACTTTTGGAGGAAACCAGAAGACATTATGAGGCTTCAGGGAAGAAACAGATATCCTTTGTCAAGGCGAAGAAACCAAAAGAAATCTTGACAGATTCCTATTTATCATTCTTCATTCACCTTCATGAGCAAGGTTTAGCAGCCAACACAATACTATTGTTCAAGCCTGCCTTGACAAGACAGATACTATATGCCTTACAGGTCGACCTTTCTAACGACGTTCTTAATGAATTACGAAGGCCCATGCTAGGCTTAGCCCTTCAGCGCCTCCAAAGACCCTTTGCATGGTCAATAGATAAAATTCTTCATTGTGTATAAATAATGAACAATGAGGAATGTGCTTAGAAGGTTTTGAATTAAAAGTCATATTTCTGCTTGTACTGGCTTTGAGGGGCAGAGTTAGTGAAATAGTGGCTCTCTCTAGAGAGGAAGGCCACGTCCAGTTCTTGGAGGGAGAACTGAATCTATTTCCAGACCCAATGTTTCTTACCAAGAACAAGCTACCCACCAACAGGTGGGGTCCCTAGAGAATCTGCCCTCTGAAGGAAGATGCATCTCTATGTCCAGTGGAGTGACTAAAGGTCTATCTTCATAGAACTTCCCACTTTATGGGAGGACAGCTGTTCAAAAGAGAAACCCTGGGTTCAAAGTTATCTATAACTAAGGGCGAAAATCGCCCGTGTTATTCGCAGAACGGATCCAGACAGTACACCCGCTAGTCGTGATCCGAGGAAAGTTGCCTCCTCCATAAAATCTCTTTAATTATATGGACTTTGAACATCCTTGTTCGTACACCAGCTGGTAGTCATCCAGGGTGTTCTTTATACATTATGTGAAGCAAGTGGAGCAACTCAAGAGGTCTGTGGTAGCAACAATTAGAATTCTTTAACCTTCTGTTTTAAATCTGAGAGGAACAGTGTAATCAATTTGGGACGATTAATTAAGAGGGTGGGTGTGTAGTCACTGTATGTTACTACACACTGAGCGATAGGCCATGAAAGTGTCCTTACGAACTGTTCCATTGACGTTGATGAACTATAGCATAATACGGACACTTGAGCCAAGCGTTTCTTACGCTAGTGTAAATAAACAGCATACAGACTGTATCATTATTTTTAATAATTCAATCAAAGTTGCAAATCTGTTTCCTGGTAGACGAAACAATATTTTCTGTTGACTGTTTTTTCTATGCTTTAACGGATATCATCCACATTTTATAAATTTTATAAATGTTGATCTGATATGTATTTTTATTAAATTTTAATAAACTAGTTCTTATTCGCCCACACTCATTTTATTAGGAATGTACTGAGCATTAAGATTAAAATATGGATATTTTTATCATGGTATGTCTTTTAAGATTGTTCCCTGATTCAAGCGAAAGTCCACTGACTTCAACCCTTCCTTAGGAAGGATTGACGTTGTACCCTAAGGGGATGGTGGTAGAGATGCAAAATTTGTTCCTTTGCGGATACAACTGTTATCCAATAGTTAATAAGAGTAGTCACATTGTGGGATATATCAGAAATTCATACTGACACTGGAGACTCTTATACAAACTTTGCTTTATAATGTATAGGGTGAGACCACTATACAAGCTTGTCATTTTGTCATCCATAGTTATTATATACTCCTTGAGACTTTCCAGAGTCTAGTACGACTCTTCCCTGTAGGGGGCAGGAAGCACTAACATAGTTCATGCTTAGATGAAATGATGTATGACGGTAACATCATAGGTCTCTAGGTCTAGAAGGACCAGGAAAATATTTTCTTGAGTGTACGGCACCGGTTGAGAATTCACAGACACAGTAATGCTCTGGTAAACATCCATCAGGACAACATGGCCTGAGCCCGAAAAACGGATTTTGAGCGAAGCGAAAAATCTATTTTTGGGTGAGGTAGCCATGTCGTCCTGATGGACCCGCCCTTCCTTTTATTGTAAAAGGGCTTATCGACCCCTCCCTATAATACAGTATCTGTAGCACCTCATATATCGCTACAAGGAATAAAGAGGGTGCTACTGCCTTCATCAGATACACACTGGAAACAGAATAGGAGAGATGCCTTATGAGCTGCTCTCTTTTCATTCTCGTTTCAAATTCTTCTCACTGTAACCCCTCGAAGCGTTATTACTGTTCGGGGTGAAGATAGCTATGTAACGTGTCAAGAATACGTCCTCTGATATTATGCGATATCCCTGTGAGATTTTTTAGGGATATTCGCTCCAGGAGTTAGAATTCTGGATACCTTAAGGTAAAATTCTCTGGTAATATCACTGTAGTCAAATATACCCTAGGAAGCTACCTTTTAGGAACTTCCATCAGGACGACATGGCTACCTCACCCAAAAATAGATTTTTCGCTTGGCTCAAAATCCATTTTCAGTGACATTTTCCAAGCTGGTTTTCCTCGCACCTAATCGTCACGGAAAAAAAAACTCAGAGTTTAATATTTACAGCTCTTATTTGTATCGATTTTAAAACAATTGTAGAAACTGCAAAAATAAATTTTTGAAGATATCACAATATCCCAGCAGACCTTGAAACCTTTGACGATCTGGAAGATTAGAATCTCTTAGCCCCTTAAAAAAAAAAAAAAAAAAAAAAACATCCCAAAAGTTTTAAAAAATCCACCCACTACTTTCCGAGCAATCCTGACGATAAACTAACAGAATAGGTCGCAGAAACCTCCTTGGTGTAAGTAAAAAAAAAAAAAGTTTAGAGAAAACTGATGAGCAAAACAATTATAGGAATTCTGATATCTATAAAAATGTTGAAATTTGATCAATGGTGTATCAAGGAAAATAAAAAAATCTTGTAATAGGCCCTACTGAATACTAATGATGTGATAAGCACGGAAATATTTAACGGCAAGTCAAAGAAGTTGAGGTAATAAGGACATTTAAAAAAAAAAATACAATATTAAAAACGAAAATCCCAAGACCTAACCAAAGTCCTTATGAGAATCATAAACTGATGAAAATTACCTGCAATTTTCACATCTGTTACTGTATTGTCCTGTGTACCACATTTAATTGCTTCATGCCGAAGCAGTCTTAGAATAGAGTAATTTCATATAGTTGCTTATTCAAACATTCATCATCATTATCATATTTTTCTACGCCTATTGACGCAAAGGGCTTCGGTTAGATTTCACCCATCGTCTCTATCTTGACCTTTTAATTCAATACTCCTCCATTCATCAGCTCCTGCTTCACGTTTCATAGTCCTCACCCATGTGGGCCTGGGTCTTCCAACTCTTCTAGTACTTGGTGACGCCCAGCTAAATATTTGATGAATTAATCTCTCTTGAAGAGTGCGAAGAGCATGCCCAAACGATCTCCATCTACCCTTCACCATGATCTTACACACTTATTGCACCTGAGTAATCTTTCATAGTTTCATTTCTAATCATGTCAGGCTACTTCACTCCCAATATTCTTCTGGGGGCTTTGTTCTCAAATCTACTAAATCTGAAGAAGATTGTTTCATTGCCATACCATGACTCATATACATAGTAACAAAGACCTCACTAAACTGATATACACCTTGATTTTAATATGTAATTTCAGGCGATTTGATTTCCAAATTTTACTTAACCTAGCCAATTTCTGATTTTCTTTTTCTAATCTTCCATTAAACTCAAATTCTAAAGATTCTGTATTAGATATTCAAGTTCCTAGATATATAAATGATTCTACCTCAATAATAATTTCTTCTTCCAATGATATTTCATCTTCCGTTGCATATTCCGTTCTCATCATCTCTGTCTTTCTTCTATACATGTGATATTTCATGCATTCTGGTAAGCAACAATTACAAATCCTGTGTTGTTTTGCTAAAAAAGGACATCATCAGTATACTCTAGGTCAGCTAATTTCCTATTATCAATCCAGTCCAATCCTCCTTCATTTCCAACTGTTCTACTCATTACAAATCCAAGAGGAGGATAAACGACATAGGTGACAACGTATTCCCTTGGAGTACTCCGCTGTTCACTGGAAATTGATTTCATAGAACTCCATTACATTAACTATACACTTGCTATGCTTATGAACAGACTTAATCAAATTTACATATTCAATAGGAATTCAATAGTAACACAAGACACTCCACAAAATTGGCAGGTGCACACTATCAAGGCTTTATCATATCTACAATTAAAATCAAAAGAGGATTTCTGTATTCTATGTATTGTTGTACGTCTCAAATTGATAATTTGGTCAGTAAAACTTCTGCCTTTTTAAATCTTGCTTGTTCATATCTCAGCTTTTCATAAATTTTATCTCTAGTCTTTTTAGATTAAGCATACTATATCTATTCATGACAACTCTCTCTCTCTCTATCTCTCTCTCTCTCTCTCTCTCTCTCTCTCTCTCTCTCTCTCTCTCTCTCTCTCTCTCTCTCTCTCTCAATAGATATTTCATCAACCTGCTAATGGAATGCTACTTGAAGTGGGAGTTGATGAGCAAGTAAATAGAAAAACTTCATGGTGAATGGTGTAGAAAATTCTCCCATAACTAAAAGACAGGAGAGACAAAAACCCCCACCGCAATTTCTTTAAAAAAAAGTACCCTCAAATTGCAATCAATTTCCACCCTGACACTTATCAGCTATTAGGGAATTCAACCCCCAAGGTATCTCAATTGAAATCAACCTAACCTTAAATTGGTTCCAAACCTCGATCTTAACCTTATATACATTAATCACATGTATTAGGCAACTAATGTGACCATATCTTTTTTATATGCCCCCCCCCCTTCCCCGTTAGGGTATCCTACCAAATCTTTGTATGCAAATAGATAATGTCAGCCCTTCCTAATATGGACAAATAAAAATTGGAGTTGTAATCTTTTCCTTAAAAGACCAATTATCTTACTGATCCAGAATTCAAAATGTAACAGACGAAAAACGTATTGGTTGATATTTATAATCATGAAAAAAATACGAATCAATTTCCCAGTATCGGACTAAAGCATAAAGATTGGACGGGATTAACAAAATTGGGCTATATAGTTGGCGCTGAGCTCTGCTGGGTCGTTCAGCGCCTTAGTGCAACTGGGGGAAATCATGCAATTACACTACAAATGGAAATTACGAGGCTGGACAGCAAAATGGAAGAAAGGACACAAGAAAGGAGGAATAGTGGAAGGATATTAAGTTATAGCAGCTAGGGGCCGTAGGAACGTGTATGGAACCTTAAGTAATGCCTAAAGCACATCGCATGTAATGCGCTGACAGCAATACCCCCTAAGGCAGTGGTTCCCAACCTTTTTCCTGTCATTTCCCCCTGCACCCAGTGCAACCCTCCAGATTTCCCCCTTCATGTGTATGAGGGAAAGAGTAGTTGAAACACACTGTGACGACTTACTAATTTTTTTTTTTCCAATATACATATATACTGATAAACAAATAGTTACAGAGTAAAATTGATAGAGAGCGGTTAGTAACATCTAACCGCATAGCCATAGAGCAATGCGGTTAGATGCTACTAACCGCTATCTATCCATTTTACTCTGTAACTATTTGTATATCAGTATATGGAGAACGGCTGGTAGCAAAAAAAAGGACTTGTGTTTATTCTTCTACTTCAAAACTGAATTAGTGAGAAGGATGAGGCTGCTTCTTGTGCACCAGTGTATCAATATCAGGGCTTGTTTTGGTATCTGATATTTTTTAGTTAGTAGGTAGTGTAATTATTTTCCCCCTGGTGGCTTCAAATTTCCCCCC
>NC_090730.1:40923093-40928093 GCF_036898095.1 Palaemon carinicauda
AAATGGATCGATGAACTGCTCTCATAACAAATTAAATCAAATATCACCATTAAATAAAATTTTTGGTACACATTACTGATTCTTGAGCAAATAGTCTGTTACTCACTGAACCGAGGCAATGGATTGTTGTCACATCAGTTTCTACCGATGATATTACATAAATTATATTCACTCTAATTAGGCTATATTCCATTATTTGAAATACCAGATGAATATGTTGTTATTATTCATTATTAGCATTGCATTATTGTAGTCTATTTGTAATAGAAATTCTTTGCATTTATTCCAGTTTTAGGGTTGTGGTTGCTGATGTGGTTACGTCCATGACTGGTGAACGCCATACTGGGGTTCGAGTCCCGCTAAAACTCGTTCGTTTCTTTGCCGCTACATCCTCACCATCCTTGTGAGCTATGGGGGAAGGGGTGAAGGAGTCTATAAGTCAATTTGCTGAGTCCTCAGCAGCCACTGCCTGGCCTTCCTTGGTCCTCACTTGGATGGAGAGGGGGGCTTGGGTGGAGAGGGGGCTTGGATGCAGGGGGACTTGAGCGCTGATCATTTTTATAGATGGTCAGGTTCTTGGACATTGTCCAACTCGATAAGGCAATGCCTCTGTTCCTGGCCTCTGCTATTCATGAGTGGCCTTTAAACATTTAAACTCTTTAATGCATGCTAATGACTGGATAAAGATTCCACCGACAATACCTTGAAATATGATTGCCGATCACTTAAGAAACAAACAGAATCAGTTACCGGGGTAAACAATTACTTTTCTAAGGGAGAAACTAAAATTCAAGATTACGTAAACATATGAATTCTAAAAACACCAAATACGTCTTGATATAAAGCGAGTTCCATTAATTTATAAAACTGCTGATCCTTTCAAAGATGTTTCTTACTTTGCACAACAGAGACCGTGACTTAAACTTAAAGTAATGCAATGAAATATCTTAATAACACACCTTTCTCACAATACTAAAATGTATTCGAATATTTAGCCACTGTTTGTATGCCAATTAGGTTCAGTTATCAAATAAATTTTTCAATACAAATATCAAACGGAAAATGTGTATATTTACTTTAAACGTTGACAGAAAAGGATCAGTCTTTTATATTGGAGGGTTTTATATATTGATATGCAGAGCCAAAAATTGAAAATACATTTTTGGTGGTGCCATCACAGGTACAAAACAGATTTCGTTTACAATAGCCTTATTTCTACAGCAACGCAGAATTTCTCTTCTATTTTTCCTGACTATAATATGACCAAAATCTATATTTTCCTGTTCCCAACTACTAGGTGCTTCAAAAACACTGACACCATTATAACAATTATACTTTAATTGTAAAAACCTCTCAGAACTTAAACCACGAATCATCACAACCGCGTGACTCAGTCAAACCCACAATATACCATTTTAGTAAATTAATACTACAATGTTCTGTGATTCCCTCTCTCGTAGTCTTATTAACTATTTGTTTTGCTTAGGTTCACAAAAGCTAGGCCATGTACTGTGAACCGGCACTGGGTCATAACAAGCCATTCAGGGATTATATGCAACTGTTGGTAAACACATGATTTAACTGCATTGCTGATGACTATAAAGCGCGATAGTAGATGATGAATGGAGAAGTATTCAATTAAAAGCTCAAAATAGTGACGACTGGCGAAATATAACCGAGGCCCTTTTCGTCAATAGGCGTACGAGGAGATGATGATGAAAATATAAAAGATACTTGATGACCAGATGGAAATAAAAAACTGGGAACAGAGTTTACAGCATAATGCTAGAATATGAGTCCATTGAGGGGACAAAAGGATGCTGCAAAGGCCCAAATGCCTTTAGTACGCTAAATTAAGAGCACTGACGACATTAACCCCTTAAGGAATATCAAGTTCTTGCACTTTCCCATCCTTAAATATTTTGCTAACATATTCATTTCAACAAATACTCTTTAAAAGTAGACAATGTTATTTTCACAAATCCCATCAAAATTACACAGTAAATTTCCATCAACTCTGTACCACACGTGTATCACACGCTCCTACACTATAAATATATTTCTGTTTTTTATATGTTGTCGTTATTACTCTTCCCTCGCACTGATAACTTGTTTCTGTGCTTGTATCAATCTGATTAAATTTTTATGACCTTTCACGGAAACTGTTATTATAAAAGCTCCCTGTCTGTTAAAATAAAGTTAATTGCAATTACTCTGTCTCTCAGTTACCACCTAACTCGTGCATATGCACATTGGTGACCACCGGAGTGTTCAGCTCCCTCATGCTTTCCCCTGCAATACTGTCTCTCATTGTTTGATGAGGCCCATGTCAGATACTGACTCTACTATCAACGCCACGCCCCTGAAACTACCGTCTTCGGCCAGCAGAGATGCCTTCGCCTGGTTCCAGTGTGGTGAAGTCCCGTTTCGCACCAAGGGCGTGACTCTGACAAGTACCAAAGCAGCTTATGTTTTTGTGGCGATTTCCGATGACACTTTCCCGGAAATCTTCAATTGTCTGTGCGAGGAAGAATCCATGCCATTTACATACAACGCGCTCAAATCATACCTCCTGCAGCAGTACTCACCATCGTCAGCCGCCCACATAGCAAAACTTTTTCAGCACTCTCAACAACCGTTGAGGGACAAAAAGGCTTCACTCGCCCTCAGGGAAATGACCAATATCGCTCATCTACAACCTGCCACAGACTGCCCTCATTGTGTAGTTAATCTACTTCTTGCCCTTTGCGTACAGCACCTTCCCGAACCTCTATGTGCTGCTATCCCCGATGTCGATATTTTGCCCATGAAAAACCTCATGACCAAAGTCTATGCCCTTATGAACAGCCACTTCACCACCTTCCAGACCTCCATCAAAATCTCCACTCCTGACGAAGTGGACATAAATTCAGCATCGACAGAAGCCAACGTAAATGCCGTAGGAAACAGACAACACCCCCGTAATTGCTGTAGCGGCGACAATGCCGCCCCCCACCCACATATACCACCACTCGCTTACGCCCCAACCAACAACTTCTCCAGCCACTTCCTGCCCATCAGCTACAGTTATGCTACTCCCGCTCAAAATTCGGGGCTGTTGCAAAGAAATGTGTGAATGATTGTCAGTGGCCCAAAACGTGTAAGTAGACTATCGCTGGCGACGGTGTCCTCCCCTGTCACTAATCTTCTCTTTTTACATGATGCAGGTACGGGCATACAGGTGCTTGCAGTTTTCTTCTGCCAAGGCCACCCACTAGGACATGACGTAGTGTCTTTAGGTGTGGCACCAAATCGTTTGGCAGCTGCTAAACACACGCTTGCCAAAATGGAAGAAATGGGCCTTTTTCAAAAGAACTCAAGCCCATAGTCGCAACCCTTGCTCATCATCCTGAGGAAAGATGGCTCTCTGCCTCTGTGTGGGAATTACAGGCGCCTTAACATGCAGACAGAACCGGATCACTATCCCGTCTAAAATATCACCAACGTGACCTCCTCTAGCAGAGAGATAGGGTTTTCTCCAAGCTCAACCTCCTAAAGGGGTATTATCAATTACCCTTAAAGCAAGAAGACATTCCAAACACCACTATCTCAGGGCCCCCCTTTGGTACATACACCTTCAATTACTCCAGTTTTGGCCTTCATAATGCTGGGACCATTTTCCAACGCCTCATGGATGACATCTTAGGGGACCTCCTCTTCTGTGTATGTTATGTGGATGACATAATTGTGTTCTCTTCCTCCAAAGAGGAACACCTGCATCATATATGCATCATTCTGGAATGCTTACAACAGGCTGGTCTTGTAGTACGATACGACAAGTGTACCTTTTGCGCAAACAAAGTATCGTTCTTAGGGCATCGCATCACTCCTGGAGTCTACACCCTCCTTGAGAAGGTAGCAGCCTATTCAGAACTTCCCCATGCCCTAGACAAACAAAGCACTGCAAGAATTTTTGGGCATGATCAACTATCGCCGTCACTCTTGCCCCCCTATACAACTTCTTCAAGGGCATGCCAAAAGACCTGAAGTAAGGGCAAGCCAAAAGACCTGATGTAGGGTCCCCTTCAAGAAGTGGCCTTCTGCAACGCAAAAAATGCCTTATCAACCGCTGCTCCTATCAATTTTCCCATGCCACATGCAACTCTCCTTCTCTTCACAAATGCCAGCGACGTTGCTATTGGGGCAGTCCTCGAGAAGGCAGTCAATAGCTCGCCCCGGCCCTTGGCCTTCTTCAGTAAAAAACTGGCCAAGGCAGAATCCGGCTACTCTACCCTCGACCGCGAATTGCTGGCAGTTCAGTTGGCTGTCCGTCACTTTTCCCACTTCTTGTAAGGTACGCACTTCGTCATTCGCACGGACCTAAGCCTCAGGTGTATGTCTTTACTCGACAGTCTGTCACCTGGTCCATCCGGCAACACCAACATCTTTCCACGGTGGCTGAATGATATTGTACCCTTTAGCACATCCCTTTAAAATAAATCCCGTTGCCGATGCCTTGTCAAGAAACACACTGGCCACCATTCACCTAAGACTGGATTACAATGCCTTGGCCAAAAGGCCTATGAGAACATCCAGAGTACGAAGCATTTAGGACATCCTGCATATCCCTCCTCTGGGAGGACGTACCTCTCGACGACTCCAACGCCACCCATCTCTGTGGCGTCAGTACTGATAGACCTAGACCGTGGATACTTTTTCCCATTGGCCTTTCACATCACTCGTGCCATTCTAATGCACAGCTGCTGAAAACAAAGTTCATTTGACATGGCATTAATAAGAATGCTCAGGATTGGGTCTGCATCTGTACTTCATGCCAAACCTCAAAAGTACATCAAAACACAGATTCAGGAGCGAACACCTTTCCTCAACCTCAGCGGTGCTTTGGCCACATTCACTTTATTATGTAGGTCCCCTATCCACAACACAAGGACATCATTTCCTGTTTAGTCGAAGACTGTCCCAGCCGTTGGCCTGAATCCATTCAAATGGAAACTGCAATG
>NC_090730.1:40940593-40948093 GCF_036898095.1 Palaemon carinicauda
CAATCTCTTATAGGAGCAATGATTCCAGTCTGCTCTTCTCAGAGAAATTCATTCTTTCAAATTAAAGACCATTTGTGATTCTGCATGTAAAATGAATAGGACAAAGCATAACATTGCTATAGAAAACTCCCTTCTGAAAACATAAAATAGCACAAGAAGACGACTAAGAAAAATATGATAAAACACTTTACGAAATAATCTTACGAAAACAAAGAAGGCTAAACGCTGAAAAAACTTTTGAGGGGAAAAGAATATTTGATGTGCGATCTCTTACATAAAGAGAGAGAGAGAGAGAGAGAGAGAGAGAGAGAGAGAGAGAGAGAGAGAGAGAGAGAGAGAGAGAGAGAGAATTTTGAGCTAAGCAATGAATGACGGGAAATATTTGCTTGTCTGTTCGTTTTTTTTTCTCCGTCAATCTCATGGTTCAACCAAATAACATTTTCCTTCGCTGTGCTCATGTATTTTGTTTTCCACATTGCACAGAAACCCAGTCTCAACCGACTAAAAATTGTCAAAAAAGAATTGTACATAATTATTTATATCTATAAAATAAATTATTAATTCAATAACATCTATCTGTCTATATATATATATATATATATATATATATATATATATATATATATATATATATATATATATATATATATATATATATATATATATATATATATAATGTGTATATAAACTACAAGGACGATTAAAAGTATAAACTTCAACATTTTGGATTATATTCGTTACCATAAACTTAGCTCTCACGAAATCATCTTTCTCATCATCAGCGATGAAAAATGTACACCAACTTTAATTAATGAACATTAACATATTGAAACAGTAAAGCTCAATGTATGAAGCAAGAATCATAGATACTACATTAAAATAAAATTCATCATAATATCACTAAGGGAAAATACATATTCGGTAATCAGAACAATTAGGAAGAAACAGCTTGAAATAGAATAAACTAATTCACACAACAAAGCAAAAACAACACAAGCAAGAAAGTTACTTAGTAAGGTGTAATCCTGGATAGAAAAATATTAAGTTGGCTCAACGTCATTCCAGTTCGATGACTGAAACCTCTATAGGAGTCAGTGTGGACCTGCAACCAACTTTCTGGAACAATTATACAATTAAGGACGGCATCAACTCTGGTTGTGTCTTTAAATCTAAACATGATACTTATTACCAAGGGATTCATCAAAACAAACTAAGTCAACAAAAGGATACAAGTCAGAAAGTGCTTTCTTAAGATTACATTTAGCTTTGAGTACTTTCGTACTTAATAATAAAAGAAAAGAAAATCATCTAAAAACTGATTTGAATGTTTTTCAAACAAGTTATATGGATAGCAGTTTAGGAAAAAAATTGCCAGTCTGAAGATAGATTTAAAACTCTAAAAATCAAAGTTTAACAAGAGATTGTTTTAAACTAAAACGATCAGAGACAAAATGTTTAAGCCACACCCGGTAAAAAAAAAAAATCTCAAGGTACTATTACTAAATGATCCATCACCACGGGAAATTGAAATGAATAAAAATTAAAGCTGATCATTATGTCCTAGGTCCAATGTAAACTTGATACAAAAAAAAAAAATGTGGCATTTTTAAAAAGAACAAAGGTATCAACGATATAACGTCTATATACCCAAACCCGAAAATTTGACCGGCACGGCGCCTTTCACACATGTACTCTCAATGTCTGTCCAGCACCCCACTGTCTATTTCCGTTGCCACACAAGCACACACTAATATCAACTCAGTAAGTTTTATTTACATATATAAACCTGGATCATGATGATATCGAGGTAGATCTTCTAATGTCCTTTATAGAACTTTATCTTTTTATATGGCATAAGAGTCTCGAGGAATATAGATATATTTCATATAAGCATATGTTTTTTTATTACTATGGAGAAAGAGTGTGTGTAAATTGAACATTTCAAATAGGCATAACAAGGATTTTTATTACTGTTGGAGAAATAACATATATATATATATATATATATATATATATATATATATATATATATATATATATATATATATATATATATATATATGTATGTATGTATATATTCAAATTCAAATTTCCTTGACCAATGCGTATCGATTGGTCACTAATAGAAAAGATTATTGAATTCAAATGAAAAACAAAGGCCCGGAAAAAAAATCTTCGAGAGTGAAGATCAGAAAGTTTAAATACGAAACATACCAACCCACTCTCGTTTAGACATTTCTTTCGTTCTTTATTATCTTTACGACTCGATGTCAATCGAGTGACATATAATGCAACCATCAATTCTTTCCATTAATTTTTTAAATTAAAATTTTCCTTGTTGTTTGATTACTGAATTAGCGAGCATTGAAAAAGAAAGAAGACAAATTAAAACGTTATGAAAGATTTCGTTATAGCATCCTTAATATCATTATCATCATCAGTGTTATCATAATCATGTTTCAAAAAGTTTCCAATTATTTACGGATGTAACTACCAAGTACATAAGTTAGAGCAGAGGATATTGAAATCACAAACGCCTTTTTTTAAAACATGGCAGATTTAGATTTAATAAATAAAGACACAATAAACATCTTAGTTTGTCCATGTCTTCACAGCTCTATAGATGAATCTCAAATGGTAGGATGTTTGAGCATTCCTTAGACACAGCAGACAAAAGTGCCGTATAGTGTGATAAAGCGTCGTTCCTGATAAATGTGCGGGTTAGTGTGAAAGAGGTCTCAATAGGGGTTTAAAAGATAGATCTACAGGGCACTGATCAATATACATCTTTTTCAAGACGAAACATATATGTGTCCCATGTCAACGAATAATGAGACATGGGACAATGGGTTTTATTACTTTATTACAAAATGGTTTGTGAATACACTGTACACAGCCGATACTTTCAGGCGAGTACCTTGTCTGGTGATCGCTCAAATGGTACTGCCTAGCCCTCAGCAAGTAAGATACAATGTTGCTCTGTCAATATGCTGAATTGTTAGATTTTATGGAATTCTTCACTGTGATAGAATATACTGTCACCAAAAGGGTCTCAACACATCACCTTATGAGACTTGGTATACGTCACCTTTAACAGAGTTCAGTGATCGCGCCCCACAATCTGTGACAGTAATAGTACTCTTAAAAAAGGTCATTACTCGCACTGTATGAAACATATATCTTGCATACAAGGATTAGGATATATGTGTTAGCAAAGGTTGGCCCTAAGTGGGAACCCATTGTTATACAATTTATTTATAAACTTTGTCCAAAAAGTAAGGGAAGTTTCAGTTACGACAGATTCAAGTAGTTTTCTAAAATCATTACCCCTAAATCCATGAAAAAAAGACGTCTGGGTGAGAAACATTAGTTAGGAAGATGTCTATGGTTTCTGGAACTACGATATTTAGAGATAAAGACCTAACTTCAAAACTAACAATAAAGCTATTGATATTTTGTTAAAGAGTCTAAGGTACAAACTTAAAAGAAACTTACCTAATCCAAAACTAGCGGAATCATATACAGCTAATTCGGGCAACAATGGTGGCCATCCTTGTGAAAGTAAGGTAACCCTTATGAAATAATGAAAGACGAACCAGTGCAACACAAGGACAAGTATGTTTATTCTGTTCAAAAGTAATCATATTATATATATATATATATATATATATATATATATATATATATATAGATATACATATATATATATATATATATATATATATATATATATATATATATATATATATATATATAGATATATATATATATATATATATATATATATATATATATATATATATATATATATAGATATATATATATATATATCTATATATATATATATATATATATATATATATAGATATATATATATATATATATATTATATATATATATATATATATTATATATATATATATATATATATATATATATATATATATACATATCATATATATATACATATCATATATATATATATATATATATATATATATATATATATATATATACATACATGCATACATGCATACATGTACTTATATAAGTTTACTACCAGCAATACATAAAACATTTACTAACATCATATTAGGCCCAATTTAAAGACAACTAGACATTAATCAACCAAGATATCTAGCAGGTTTTTAAAGCCTGAATTTAACAACTGACCATATCAATGTAATTAATAACCTAAAGGAAAAATCAACAAAGTATGAAAAGGATTATGCATGGCATTTATAGACTATGTGAAAGGTTTTAATTCTGTCAAAATTCACCAGTAATGATCGCCCTTCAAAAGCATGGAATAGATGAATCTTATGTTAGAACACTCTATGATATCAATATGGGCAGTGTAGCAATCCTAAACAAACATAAAGATAGTGAGAAACTTAATTTCTCTCTATTCCCCGATCGATATAGAAAGCTGAATTAAATATCAACATATTTTTTTTTCTCGATAGTCACAGAAGAAAAATCATAATCCAATCAAAGTTCTCTGTAAACAAGACAAAAGTGAAAAAAAAAATATCTCTACAGTAATTCCATGTTTCTTTTTTTTTCTTGTCTAACATTTCAGAAATTCAACAGAATCTATTATCTCTTCATAGTTAAAGGCATTGTACGTTTTTTATATGGGTCTCAATATATCAGGGCTTTTTCCTCTATATAACTAAGAACAAAAATTATTAATAAAATTAACAATCGTCCATTTTTAGTAATACTTGAATTAGATTCTAACTTTATACTCTGTGAATTTTTATTATTGATTTTTAGACTGCATCAAATGTATTCGGAGATAAAGAGTAACATCTCTGCCTGCTTCACCTTAAACACCATTAAAGGTTATATAAAGTACAGAATAACCAGATGTCTTAGTATCCCTTTATAACCAATTCTTAAGCTCCAAAATCGTATATTAGCTAGTCTGAATTCACCAGAAAGTTCAGCTTTAAGCCTTGAGGGACTACTCTTTCTATAAAACGGTCTAAGCTTCCTGTCTCGCCTATTTTGCAAATACACCGGACAGGATGTGGAACTAGAGACATTTTCTAGAGATTCATCACCGAATAGCAGAGAGCAGATCATACCTTAATAAAAAAAAAATCTTTTATTAGTGAAATGAAGCTTACAAAATGAACGATAACCGTTGAATAAAAAGATATTGTCAAAGGCTTTAACTCAATATAAGGGACACGTGCGACCTCATTAATTCCCGAATCGCTTGTCCCAGTTATCTTTTTACACTGCGCAAAAATACATATATGAAAATTAATGAGAAACTAGAAATGCTGAAAAAAATTACTTAGAAATGCTGAAAAAAATTACTTTCAAGTAACTTTTTGCTAGCTATATAAACATATAATTCATTTTAGATACTCTTTTTAAAACAAAGTAATAAAAGACAGCTTGGTCAGGGCCTATGAATTTATTTTTTTTTTTCCTTTTAACAAACACATTTGTCCATGCATTTATATTTGCAACGCCCCTAACGGAAAACGATTACATTAATTTTCTTGTTAATCACTACCATTGTAACCATATCTTTTATTCATAAAAAAAATGGAAGTTAAAAGAAATGGCCATGCTTTTCTTCTATGTAACGTTTATAGAAATCCTATACAGAGCTACTTACATTAAATCGATGTCTTACGTTGAAATTTATATAAATTACATAGCAAGTGTTTGTGTGTTTTGGCTTTACTATGCAGTGAATTTTAAGAAAAAATATATACTCTAATACAAAATATTGATAAAAATCGTCAAATCCATTTATCAGGTCATACACATGCGAGAGTAGAGATTTAATGGAAATATGCAATTTCAAAATGGTTGCACAAGCTATAAAGCTCCTTTAAAGAGAGAGAGAGAGAGAGAGAGAGAGAGAGAGAGAGAGAGAGAGAGAGAGAGAGAGAGAGAGAGAGAGAGACTGCTGGTTTTCTCCAAAAGAAAATATAACCAGACTTTATCATATATCTCTCTACAGCCAAGTCGTCTTCAAAGATATAGTCGATTCTATCTCGCAGGAAATTCAACTCATGCAATATGTTTTTACTCGTTCAGTAAAGAGATAGAGGAGGGTGGGGAGTAGGTCTAGTCTTTTCTCCACATAAACTCGTTAGAAACGAATACTTGAGAAATTTTCTAACATTTGAAAAAAAAAAAAAATTCAAAATGGTGTCGTTTCATTTCCATAGACATGCTCAGAAAGAACTTAGTAAAATAAAGCCTGCAAAGCAAAAGGTAATCGTTGAATAATAAAGAGCACATTGCCATGTCAATGAAACTCATACGGGAAATGCCCCATATCATTAATTAATGATCACACGATGCTAGTTAGCACTACATTGTTTTTTACGCAACTTATAGAGTCTACAAGTAGCGTAAAAAACAATTTTAAGTAACGAAGATTTAGAGAAAAAAGGGTATCAAAATGATTATAGATAATTTCATATCCACGACATACATAGAGTTTATTCTAAAATCCTTGTTTTCTAGAATTAAAAAATAAAATAAGCGTTAAAAAATGCAATTTGGTCAGTCCTTCAGAGCAAAAATATCTGTTTGACTAAAAAAAAATATAACTTTCTGCAATTCATATTTCCAATGGCGCTAATAAATATCGAATGAAATACTTTTCGTAATTAATAATAGGCATTGCAAGCCTAAAACATATATTTTTCAAATAAAAAGGTTAAAATGTTACGAGTAGATTGCGATATTTTTATAATTTAAGGGGCGTTTTATTAATATTTTATCTTTAGATTATATGGGGGTTTGACAATAATCACATAGGATTTTACTATAAAATATAGATAGAAGAAACGAATACAAGAAAATCCTGAGTTTAAGCAAGAAGTATATGCAATTCAAAAGAGAGAGAGAGAGAGAGAGAGAGAGAGAGAGAGAGAGAGAGAGAGAGAGAGAGAGAGAGAGAGAGAGAGAGAGAGAGAGAGAGAGCATTATGTTGCGTATTTATAAATTTAGATGTTCATTAGATTTTGAGATTATAACATGGGTTCCATCAGAGGAAAATTTAATTCAATCGCCAACAACTTTCAACATTTTAGTGTGAATTTTTTGAAATTCTATTTTTAAATAATGACAGTTTTCAGCCTGATTTGGAAAAATGTCTTTTTCATTGATACTGTATAATCACACTTATGGAGGCACTGTGTTGGCAGCACCGATCTTTGAGAAAGATTTGCACCCGATTTTTTTATCAGATGAATTACGTCCTGGTTCTTTCCAGAAATACTTTAATAAACTTACCACGTCCTTAACTGCAGTCAGAGTCTTCCTTCTCGATGCAAATTTTCTTGGGTGACTGTTTTCCCTATGGACTAGGCTGAAAACATTCCCCAATCTTTGGCAAACATGTAACACATAATTAACTCTCTCATTTAATTAGTGAAAACAGGAAATTCTTGCAATCCCTAGTTTGAAAAGTAACAAGTCATATAAATCTTTATCTTTTTCGGTTTCAAAACGTTTGCA
>NC_090730.1:40953093-40955593 GCF_036898095.1 Palaemon carinicauda
TTCAATAACTATACCCAGCCAATAACTAGAAGGTGGACTGCCTTTCAACCTGCAATTTTTGGTTTAAGCTTAGCAGTTCCACTTTACTTAAACTGTATGGTTCTGTCACACACTGACCAAAGAAAAGGCAGCCCTTTTGGCTGATGTATTTTGCAGTAAGCAGAGTAATGAAAAACTATCTTCCTCATTCCTGTTTTCAAAAGGCTAAACTATTCAGTTTAGCATTTTGGTCCAATGAAATTAAAATACCCCTGAACCTCGATGCTTATGGGTGTGTAGAGACTAGACCCAAATGGTATTTTTACTTTATATTTATAAAGACTTCCAATTTCGTAGCTCATACATTGTCTGTTATTTTACGGAAGATAGCAGGAAGAATTTTTCTTTTCCCTTGTTGGAGAATTGGTAATGTTACAAAATTACGTAAATATGTTGGTGGTAGCTCTAGCCTTGCTAACTACCTTCCAATTCCCATAACTGCCATATTTTCAAAGTTTCTAATGTCCTTTGGCCAAACATCTAAAAAGGTATTCTGTAAGTAATAATCTGTTACCTAGATAGCATTTTGGATTTTGCAAAGGCCCTTCTTACAATTTTCAAGGCCCTTCTGTTCAGGATGTTTGTATGATTGGCATAGATTTTAGTGCTCCCTTTGACATCACGAGGCCCTTACTTTCAAACTCATAGTTGGGAGTTGCTGCTGATGGCATCATAGAGATTATACAAATGTGATATCGGTCATTCTTCAGGGTAGTGTTCTTTTCCCATCACAATTTACGCTATATAAACATGGTATGTGGTTTGGCCTAGAAAACAACCTTATTGGAAAATGCAGATGATGCTACTCTAAGTGCTTCTATTCCATTTCCTAAATATAGAACTGGGGTTGCTGAATCCCTTAAAGATCTAGAAATGGCCTCTTGTTTCCAAATTATTGGCATCTTAAAACTTAGATCAAGCAAATCAGAGGAGTAATTCATTTACGAAACCAAAGTTTCTGAGCATAGCAGAATATTGCAAAATCTCTCATGTAGACAAGCATTCCACGAATATTGCAATCCATTAGACGACTGGTTAAGTCTAGGTTGCACTAGTCCCATCTTTTATTCAATATCTCCACACAGAATGAGAATTAATAGCAATAAAAAGAGTCTTATAATACTTGACAACAAAATTCATAACAATGACAATAAAACAATATGTAAACTAATGTACATATAAAGCACGCTTCTGCACTTATAACTCAAACTAACCACAAAAGTCAAATAAAACTGGTCAGCATGACAGAGGTAATAAACTAGACAAGCCTAAGTGCCCTCCATGATTTCCACTCAAACTGAATGGAGAATAGTAAAGAGGGTTTTGAAAATGAATACCAGAGAGGAAGATAAAGATACCTATGATGAAAAGTCAACCTCTTGGCCATTCTAATAAGCCTGCCTATTATATAATTAAAATGAAAAAAAAAGAGGAAGACAAAACGGAGAAATTAGTGTGCCTGGATGTATCTCAAGCAACTGCACTCTAACCCATGACAGAAGAAGATCATGGTAAAGAGGCTATGCCATTAGCTAAGGCTAGTGAACAAAAGTTTGATTTTGGAGTGTCCTCCAAGATGAGCTACTTGTCATAACTAAAGTCTCTTTTACCCTTACCATGTGGAAAGTAGCATCTGAACTATAACAGTTAACCCCTTGAATGAAAAATTGTTTGTTTAGTTAAGTGCTGCCAGGGTATGACGAAAGAGGAGAATTTATAAAGAATATGCTAGACTATTTGGTTTAAGTGTAGGCTATGGAAAAATTATCTGTAACCAGAGAAGGATCAAATGTAGTACTATTTGGCCACAACAAAAAGGCACAAAACTAACTCAAGTGGTAATATCTGAAAGGGTGGCTGTTGTCCTGGCCAACATAGTGCCTACTATATATATATATATATATATATATATATATATATATATATATATATATATATATATATATATATATATATATATATATATATATATAATATATATATATGTATATATATATATATATATATATATATATATGTATATATATATTTATATTTATATTTATATTCATATTTATATATATATATATATATATATGTATATATATATATATATATATATATATATATATATATATATATATATATATATATATATTTATATATATATATGTATATATATATATATATATATATATATATATATATATATATATATATATATATATATATATATAGTCTATACATACATATATATTTAATAAATATATAAAAAATATATATGTATATTTATAAATTAATATATATATATATATATATATATATATATATATATATATATATATATATATATATATATATACATATACATATACATATACATATACATATACATATACATATACATATACATATACATATACATATACATATACATATATATATATATATATATATATATATATATATATATATATATATA
>NC_090730.1:40960593-40963093 GCF_036898095.1 Palaemon carinicauda
TCATTTCCTATTCTAACACATGCTTTACTACCTTTGTAGAAACTTTTCACTGCTTGCAACAACCTTCCACCAACTCCATATAACCTCATCACATTCCACATTGCTTCCCTATCAACTCTATCATATGCTTTCTCCAGATCCATATATATATATATATATATATATATATATATATATATATATATATATATATATATATATATATATATATATATATGTGTGTGTGTGTGTGTGTGTGTGTGTGTATGTATGTATGTGTGTATTTATGTGTGCCTACTATTAATGCATTGTAATAATTATTATTTTCTATCAAGTTTAGTTAGGCTATAACCCAGTTTTAAAAGTAATATGCTATTAGCCCAATTGCTACAACAGGGTAAAATAGCCCTTTGAGAAAAGGGAATATGATAATATGTTTGACTTTCCGACACACAATAATTACTGGATATTGACCGGAGTATTTTAAAATATAACAAATTACCGAAATAGATGAATTTAAAATACTTTTCGAATTAGATTGAACTACGTTCGGAAAAACGTTCGCCAGTGCAGTATCATCATCATTATCATTATTATTATTATCATCATCAACATAATTACCATTATTACTTGCTAAGGTACAAACCTAGTTGGAAAAGCACGATACTATAAGACTAAGGGCTCAACAAACGAAAATAGCCCAGTGAGGAAAGGAAATAAGGAAATAAATACAAGCGAAACAATACGCAATTAAAATAAAGTATTTGAAAAACAATAACATAAAAATGAATCTTTTATATATAAACTATTAAAATATATAAAATAGAAGAATGTGCCCGTGTGTACCATCAAGGAAGAAAACTCTACCCCAATACAATGGAAAACCATGGCTCAGAGGTTATGGTACTACTCAAGAATAGAGAACATTGGTTTGATTTGGAGTTTCCTTCCCCTAGAAGAGCTGCCTACCATAGCTAAAATCCCCTTTAGCCTCACCAAGAGGAAAGTCGCCACTGAATTTACTTTTACGGGTTTATTTCTCGCCCTCCATTAGACACTAAGTCTGTTCAGGCGGGCCTTGGTGTGTGAAAAATAATTTCATTCCAGTTAATATTTTGCTCTGTATCTCTTCAGTTATTTCGCTAGCATTTGTATTCAGGCTAAATCGTTTTCAGGTCACTATTATAACACTTTATAAAAATATGTCTTTCGGTTTTTCTTGAAAGCTGCCACATTTTTGCTATTCATGACGTCAAGTGGGAGGTCGTTGAAGAGTCCCGGTGCAGCATAATTAAACGTTCTTGCTCCTATTGCATGATTCACACTAATTTCGAATAGTCTATGTGGGTCATTAGCAATGTAGTAGCTAACCCCTTGAGAGATGACGCATTGTTTGGTTATGCCAAGAAAATAAATTCAAAATAGTCATTATTCAACCATTTATCATAGAGAATACCATTTCATATAGAAAACAAAGAATGTATCAACGAATAAATGAATCATGTTTTAGTTAATAAATGTATTACTTCCATGATAAAAACTGAGGAAAGAAATACAATATATTTAAAATGACTAAGCCTAAATGTAGCTTACGATTCTCAATCCCTAAAAATTATAATGACATTACTAAATAGCACAACTTCACAAGTTATCTTGATTTAACATAAATAAACTTTCCTTATTTTTCCGTGGTGTCATTCGTCCCGTACATTTCAAGCTAAACCTGTTACAAGAAAAGCCTCGTTTCTGAATATCCTGTTGGCTTCCCTACAACCTCGTGATGCAGAAATCAGAGGGTGATTCGAAAAAAGGATGTTCATCTATCTGTTCTAGATATCGAGGTTCAAATCTATCGATTTGAAAAATAACTTAAGAAGATACGAAAAAAATACAAATTTCCTAACCTAGTTTATCATTTACTCGCCAGAAAACCTCAAATTAATGAATCAATCTTTTAAGATAAAACCATAATACCATATCCCTATTGACCAATGTGGAGTTCACCTGAACGGTGGCTGACAGTCATCTTAAACTAAAAAAAAAAAGTAAAAGTTTATTTTCACTCCTGTAATTATATGCTCTGATAATATCAAATAGTATGCAAATATCATATCAGAGCAAATTGGAAAAAGGTAACTGAAATCCTATTCTGCTAACCTATATTCAATATACAGTAGCATTAACCCTTACCTCGGTTCTACAGAGTTTGTATGCACGATCCTCAGACACTTGACGTTGAGATGTGCTTCATCAACTTTAGTTTTGGCAGAGAATTTAGGGTGGACCGTTTTAGAAAAATAAATATTTGTAGCTCACATAAGCTACCGCAAGTCGGATAATTGGGTTAAATGTTGCTTTTCACATAAAGCTACGGTCATTCTCATTCCTCTCGTTCGCCCCGAAATGGTCGTGATCCGTTTAGCTTCTAGAATTACCTTTAGTTTGAATTCCTACAAGCTACATTACTCGAGAGCTGTACGCTTTGATTATCATAGCTTCAACGAATCGTCATAGAATTTTA
>NC_090730.1:40970593-40975593 GCF_036898095.1 Palaemon carinicauda
AATGATCAGACATACCGTTAGCCATACCCCTAAACACGTGCACGTCTTTCAATCTTCCAAACATTCTTTTAGTTATCAACACATAATCCATTAATGCCTTTTCTACTACTCTTCCATTTGCCACTCTTACCCATATATACTTATTTTTATCTTTCTTTTTTAAAAAGCTAGCACTTATTACCATCTCTTGTTCAACACACATATCTACCAGTCTCTCACCACTCTCATTTTCACCTGGTATGCCATACTTCCCAATGACATCTTCTACCTCTCCAGTGCCCGCTCTAGCATTCAAGTCACCCATGACAACTACATAATTCCTTCTGCCCAGTCCTTCTACACACCTAGTTAATTCATTCCAGAACTCATTCCGCTCTTCTTCACTTTTCTCACTACCTGGCCTATACGCACTGACAAACGCCCAACATTCCCTACCCTACCTAACCCTTACCCACATTAACCTAGATGATATCTCCTTCCATTCCACTACTTTACCTGTCATCCATTCACTCAGCAATAAAGAAACACCCTTTCTTGCACTTCTCCTTTCAATCCCAGACACTCTACCAGACATTTCACCAAACATCACTTCACAATTTCCTTTCATCTTTGTCCTACACAAGGCCAATACATCCCTCCTTCTACTTCTAAACATACTTCCAATCTCACATCTTTTACTCCCTATCGTACTACATCCACGCACATTCAGACACTCCAAAACTAGAGTGCGGGGAGCAGTCACTCTCCCCCCCCCCCGCTCCATCTCTTTGTTGATGCCTCGTAGGATTTTTATACAGGAGAGGAGATTCCCAGCCCCCTCGTCCCGTCCCTTTTAGTCGCCCCTTACGACACGCAGGGATAACGTTGGCGCTATTCTAATTGTTTTTATGCCCCCACGGCCACAGGGGGCATATATATATATATATATATATATATATATATATATATATATATATATATATATATATATATTTATATATATATATATATATATACATATATATATATATATATATATATATATATATATATATATATATATGTATATATATATTTATACATATATATACACACACACATATATATATATATATATATATATATATATATATATATATATATATATATATATATATATATATATATATATATATATATATGTATATATATATATATATATATATATATATATATATATATATATATATATATATATATATATATATATATATATATATATATATATATATATATTACCTAGTATTAGAAAAACATACTGTTAAACATTCAAGTATATCCATGGTAGTGAATATAAAACGTCAAATTTTGTATAAATTAGAAAATGAAAAACGAATGTAATTTTTCAAATTTGTTACTAGCAGTTTTTGACAACTGAAGATATTATAATTAAAATAAATATATTATGAAATCATCTGTAATAGACGATATGCAACACCAACAAAAAAATTCTCGCTCAGTCTCCAAAATATTTTCAAATAATAAATAGAAAAAAAGCCACCATTTAGTTAAATGGTTAAAAAGAGTTTTAACTGTCAACTCGAAAGGGCAGGATGCCAGGTAGAGGTGCAAATATGCATCTGATATTTCTGACCGATTCCAACAACTTTTGACAATAATAAATGAACATGTGAGGATGCATGGAGGGAAGAGGTGAATAGAAAAATAGGTTGAGCTTCTTATATTATCATGAAATGAACGAGAGGAAATAATATATATATATATATATATATATATATATATATATATATATATATATATATATATATATATATATATATATATATATAGATAGATAGATTGATAGATAGATATATATATACATATATATATATGTATATATATAAATACATACATATATATATATATATATATATATATATATATATATATATATATATATATATATATATATATATATATATATATATATATATATATATATATATATATGTATGTGCGTGTGTGTGTGCATATATTTATATATATATATATATATATATATATATATATATATATATATATATATATATATATGTATATATATATATATATAAATATAAATATATATATATATATATATATATATATATATATATATATATATATATATATATATATATATATATATATAAATTTAATTTTTTTTTCCAACTTCTGTTTTACGTTATAACCGTATATTACAGATAATAGTAATGGCAGATTACAACCATTACCATTATTACATCAATAAGAGTGCTGACATGAAAAAACTGGATTTCCCTGACAGGCATATCATGAATTTATCACTAGTACACAGTGCACACATGTACATAAACATGTATGGAACGTTTGTGTAAATTCATACAATGTATAAACATACAAAAAGAAATACACACATACACATGCACGTGCACACACACACATACATTCACGCGCACACACACACACACACACACACACACACATATATATATATATATATATATATATATATATATATATATATATATATATATATATATATATATATAATTTGTGTTTGATTGTCAATTTGTATGCTTGTGTGACCCTGATATTTTCTTGTAATCCCTATTGATAAACTTTAATTATCCTCAATGGTACATATTAGGAAAAAATGATTGTGAACAAATTGTAAAAAAATCGTTCATGAATTCCTGTCCTGTTCTTTTGGAGGTGTTTTGACAATGAAGTTCTTTAAAGCTCCACGAAATGAGTAATCTCACTTAAGAAAAAATTGGTGAGGAAACTACCTGCGGTTCCTTTACTTCCAAGATAAATATGAAATCTTTCAAAATCTCTTTAGAGGAATGACGTTCCCTTCATATCCAAAGGTCTTACAAATGCTTGGGAGTGTTTTAAAGGGATCTTCAGGAATGGAGGAAGGTCAGTCAGATGAAAGAGGAAGTTCGATCTTAAAGGATTGAGGAGGACGACATTTGAGAAGCCTAGTTTTATCGTAAGAGAGAATAAAGGATTTATAATAGATATGGCTGTTTTTACTGTATTTAATGGAATACGATGTACGGGAAAGTGCAATAACTATGTTTCTCTGTTTCTAAACAAATTCAAGCATGATGTACTTTACTGAACACATCAATAATTCTTGTGTCCTATAAATGTTACTTTACAGTTTGAATAGCGAAATGATTTATGATGATTCATGTATAAAAGGTGTATGCAGGCTACGGAATATACAGCAGGGCACTTTTACTAAGGAATCAAAAGCAAGTGAAATATAATTATATCCAATAAAAGGTGCATGTGACACTTAGATTTCTATAGTTAGAATAATACAATATATAGACAAAAAATAGTTAATCCAAAAAATAAATAGGTTTTTAGGGCATATGAAAAACATTTCCCCGAGTCTCACAGTGATATTTTGGTCACTCGAACATAATCTCCCGTGGAGGGCATGAAAGCAGTGTCACAACAAACACAAGGCAGCGTCGAATTTTTTTTTTTCCCAAGAAACGACGGCACTTTATCTTAAAAACAGAAACTAATATTTGATAAAAAATATCATAAGCTTCCAATTGAGATGATTTAAATAGCTCTGTTCCTGTAAATGAAAATATATTCCAAGCATTTTCCAGGTTTGCAGAAACACACACGGATTGTAATCGCATACCTTTTTAGATGTAAATGTTTCCTTCTACCTTTCCGCTTGCAGAGTGGCTAAGTGTCAGATTTCTGTGTTAATAAATCAGTTGATCCCAGGCAGCGCTACTGATAAAACCATGACCAGCAAATTGGCGACCTGGGAGTGACCAAAAATGCCCGACACCGCCAGCCCTCTGGACGAAATCACCACAGCTGCTTCCCTCCGTCTACCTCCTTTCGCATCATACAACCCAGAGTCCTAGCTGTTTGGGGTAATAACTTTCATCAGGTCAAAATATCACCTTGGTGTCACGAAAAGCTGTACTTAAACTCCTACCTAACAACGATTTTTTAACAAATAGCAGAATGGTTAGTTGATCCAAACACCAGTGTGGCATACAAAACTCTGAGGGCCTAACTAAGATGGTCCTTCATTATGCCCCCAGGCATCAGAGCCAGAAAATTTCTTGACAATGTAAGAATGGCAATGGGGATTAACTCCGATGACTAGTAAAAATACACACCACTGACACGCAAAAAAAGGGAACGCTGGACTTGGAGCCCAAAGTCGTCCTGACGAAGTTACCACATTAAAAAGTTGCGGAAATTCCCAACACATAAACCATGTCCCTCAAGGATTTCCTACAACTGGAAGATGAGGTTCACTTGGCTTAAACCTCAGCAGAGCTCACTCTGCCACCTGCAGCAGTGGCTGCTACACACCTCAAACTATAAGTAACAAAGAGGGAGAGAGCAATCCAGATTCCCCTACAGCTCTCACACGCTATTCAAGGAATAGCAAGTGTTTTATCAAGCAGTTACTCCAACAGAGAATACAGCCCGGCAAACCAAGGGGCATTTGTCTCTTCCATTGGAGATTCCTAAGTACATGTGTCAAATCACCTGAACTGCCGCCCAACCAACTAACCGTCAGATTGGTAGTCTCATACAAGGCAACAAATCTATCTATCACTCTCTTCATTTGAACAGAGGAAAAAAGACCCTATATCTTTTTGCGATAAGATATCTTATATAGAATTCATTATTGGTATAGGAGTATGCAAATCGTTCATCCCAGCCACCCGGAACGAACAGTTAGATCTAGTCCCAAACACCCTTCATATGTCTACCCCAAATGGCTGCTTACTAAAGATATATGCGGCAGATGTCATTGCCGCACTACTTGGAGCATATTTCCTGAAATTACACATCATGCTGGTAGACGTATCCAGATAATTACTCATTCTGAGAGATGCCCCTATAGCTCATCCACTACTCCTAGGACTGCAACAGTCTCCATCCCAGACCCAGAATTTTTTTTGTACCCTTCAAAAGTTTCCCTAAGTATTCAAGGACTATCTCCAGCATGACCTCAC